>NC_089776.1:18922918-18937918 GCF_040412425.1 Macrobrachium rosenbergii | reverse complement strand
CCTTCCCTTTTACAAGCCACCTAGTTTTAGAAGCCTTCTGAAAAGGCAATGGTGCTTGGTACCTACATTCAGTTTCAGAATGTGGATTTAATGTCTCAAATAGAGATTTGTATTCTTCTCTACGTAAGTTACTGTTTGAGAACCAAAGTGGTATCTCACTTATGAGGAATCCAAGGCTAGATGGGAGTTTTTCGAAAGCATGTTGAATGCATAAAGCTAATGAATGACAAACACACTTCATTTGTGTGCAGTTTGGTGCAACATCCTTGATTCGAGTCCAAACTGAATTTTTAGACCCAACCATAGAAGCAGCTCCATCACTGGAAAATCCAATACAATTTTCAAAGTTCATATCATATTCACGCAACTTAATCTTTAGTAACTCAAAAAGAGATTCTGTTGTTGCTGAAGATACAGAAAGCATGCCTAAAAAGCAGTTTTGATGCCTACATTTTCAGAGAAGTATCTCACCACTATGCATAAGTGCTTTTGCATTGCAACATCTGTTGATTCGTCTATGAGTAATACAAATTTCTTGTCCTTTATGTCTTCTTTCAAATCTGCCTGTAATGCTACACTGACTACTTTTTTTATAATCTGAGTGCACTTAGTTCGATGCAGTTTTGTATGTTCTAGAACACTTCCCTTCCCGTGATCTTTAATCACATCACTCAAATGATCGATAGCCATTACTGAACAGTGACAAGTAACTGCCACCGCCAGTTTTATTTCTGCCTTTTTAACCTCTTCTTCTGACACCGTATCTTTCTTTGTCACTGCCACAAATGATGCTAGATTACTTTGATTCAAACCGGTTATCTTAGATTTGTGCTTAGAGGAAGTTTCATGTTGAGCAAAATTGTAAAGTTTACTTTTCACTGTGCAATGACAGATTTTACAGAAAGCATCCTCACTATTTCCAGGTGCTTTTTGCAACCACACATACTTCTTTTCCCATTCCTTCTTGTATTTTCGATCACTGTCGTAAGAAGCCTTCCACTTCGGCATATTCAATTGCTTGAACACAAGTAATAATCCACAAATGTTAGGGGCACACGCAGCTGTTAAAACATTGAACCACAGCTTTCATATGCGTCATCAATCGTCAACGTATACATAACCACTGCATTTCGCGGGCGGGCGAGGTCGCGAGACCAAAGATTGCGAGCATGTTCAGGAGTTGGGTTGGTTTTATACACGTCTCATACATGTAATATCAAGTTATTGCTCACATTCACAGTGAAAGACTTCATTTTCTTACTGCTTTCCTATTTACATTTAACATATAGTAAAATGCCATATTGTTGTTAATAAAGATAATTAAATCGCAAATTAATGTTATGAATTATGTAAAAACTTCAGAATATGGCCAAAAAATGGCCAGATTACGAATATGGCCAAATGGAAAATTTAATGGCCAAAAGAGTTTCAAAAAGGCCAAATTTCTCGATTTTGGCCATAAAATGGCCAATCTGGCAACCCTGGTCACTCTGGACAGGATACATTGTTTGCAAACAGTTTCCAAGGTGTTTGGAAACGGTTTCCAAACTGTTTACAGACAGTTTCCAAGAAACTGTTTTCAAACAGTTTGCAAACTTTGTTTCCAAACAATGTTTCCTAGTGTGGACAGGTAACGGGCAACAAAGCTTCTTTCTCCTCCTTAGAGAAGGACTATCGCTACACTTTACCAGGATCAGTGCTGGTTTCTGTGAAGATATCAAGAATAGCATGCGGGATGTTGTGTCACACCAGGCAAGACTGCGTTTCTTTCAATCACAACCGTAAGTATGATGGTGATTATTTTCTTGATGGTAAGTAGTTGGATAGCAAATATTTCACCCTGATATGGGTAGTTCAAGCACACATTTGTGCGCTCTCAGAAAGGCATAAAATATACAACAATTTAAAGATTTCTGTTCTCTAGTATCTACACAAGATTTTTCACGGTGAATAACTATATATCATTTTACATAAGAGAAAATAATCTGTTTCTAAACTGCTTTTGTTTGATAGCATGTTTGGACTATTGTTATTATGTAAACAACTGTGTTAAGACTTATCAGAAAGTTGCAACTTCATTTGACTCACAAATCTCAAGAATATAGTTTGCCAGAAGTGAGAATACATAATGATATAAGAAAGTCCAGGGTTAATCGGTAAAATTTGATGTTTCATGTGAATTTGAAAAAGCCTTAGAGTAGACCAGTCACAAATTTCAATGTGTCAAATCACAAGGCAGTTTGCCAACTAGGGAGTACTAGTTGATATTTGTAAGACTGTGTCTCTGGAAGGGATTTCATTTCTGAGTCACTTTTAAAACATACTTGAAAGTAGTATTTGATCATCCATTTGTCAGCAAAATATGAACTTTTCTTGGATTTGTCAGCTCAAGCTCATTAGTCGTTAAAAGAGAAAAGATGTAAGATCTGAAATCTGATCTGAAATAGTACTCCGTAGAAACCTTACGAAGCAAATTACAAAACGAGTTTATTAGCGCACACAAAGTAAGCTTACTAGGCATACGACAAATCAAGTTTTCAAGGCAATCTACCCACAGAAGTAAGCACGGAGTGTGAAATACTGAACACAGCCTTCCACAAACCAAGTGACACTACGTTGATTGCAGCTCCCGGATGGAACTACTACAACTTTTTGCCTCCAAGACCAGTGAGTAGGAATTTAATTTTACTGTTGATTCAACATACCTAACTGTGTATCGATAAACTTCTCACAAGGTTTTGAACTGGGAAAACCTAAAACCAAGTACACTGTCTTTGGTCACGAAATCATATGGAGAGAGCCTAGTCTATCTATGTAACAAAAAACCTATTTCTACTGCAGTTAATCCCGTAGGGGGTAGTGCCGTCAGTGCACCTCACGTGGTGCACTGTAGGCATTACTCAAGCGTCTCTTTGGCACCTAGCCGCAACTTCTTTCATTCCTTTTACTATACCTCCGTTCATATTCTCTTTCTTCCATCTGGTTTTCCACCCTTTGGCCTAAATTCTATATTTTATTCTATTCTACTTTAGTTACGTCTGCGTATGTAGTGTACAGTAAAGTGATTAGATTGCACTTGAAAATTAAAGTGGAAAACTCCCATAATATAGGCTAGCGGCAAATAAGGGATAGTCTCTCCTCCGGTCACCATTCAGTTCTGCACGAATCTCTCTGTTGAGTATTGTTAATTATAAACTAGTGAAAAATGTGCCGTAGAAGCTTCGGCGCAATCGAGTTTTCTGTACATCGTATAATCAAGGCCACCGAAAATAGGTCTATCTTCCGGTGGTCTCGGTATAATGCTGTATGAGCCACGACCCTTGAAAATTTAACCACGGCCCGTTGGTGGCCTATCCTATATTGTTGCCTGAAGCACGATTATGTCTAACTTTAACCTTAAATAAAATAAAAACTACTGAGGCTAGAGGGCTGCAATTTGGTGTTTGATGATTAGAGGGTGGATGATCAATTTACCAATTTGCAGCTCTTTAGCCTCAGTAGTTTTGAAGGTCTGAGGGCGGACAGAAAAAAGTGCTGACAGAATAAAGATAACTTGTGATACAGTGGAAACAAGTTTAACATTTAGAGTTTTCTACCTTCCTCCTGATCTGTCAACAAAGTACATGTCACTAACATTCTCAAAGTGACCCTGGTCATTTCTTGCTGTTCCCATGCCAAGAGTTTCCAGTCTGTCGGGTTTTAGGAGACACATGATTGGAGACTATCCCGCATCTCTATTGAGAGACAGGCTTTTCTTGGAGAGTTGCAATGGAAAAATCTACCACATATCATGAGATTTATGGCATAAGTCTCTCAGGGAAAGTGGACCATCTTCCAAAGTTGGTGTCCTCAGGGTGGTATCTCTCCAAAGTAACTATTCAGCAGATTGCAGTTTCAAGCCACCTCCAAGATAAGCTCCTCTCTGTTTCTATTATAAGGGTTTTTGCTCAGCTCTTTCACAGGCCTTCTTTCTATGGGGCTTAAATCTCTATGCCTTGGTAAGAGTCTCCAGAAGCATTGCCCATCATGTAAACTCAGGCCTCACGAGTTGTATGTGACTCATTGCCCACTGTCTCACCCAGGTGCCATATGTGCTCAAGGGGGATCTGCAGAGATGTTATTGTGAGGAGTATCTCTGTGCATTCCTTGACATCACAAAGAAAGTAAATGAATAGCATAGTAGCTACTACTTTGTGAAGCACTTGAATGGAATAGGTTTCTTCTCATTTTCATTCATTCCTGAGTTCTTAGCAAAACCTATCAGCCCCTGATGGGACATCTGAGCCTTTTTCTATAATATGCCTTTTAGATTTTATAGATAAGAGTTTCTCAACTTTTTTACAACTGTGGCCCTCTCCAAGCCAACTTTGGTTACTCTATCTTGGGAAGCAGAGATAGCAATGGTTGTAGTTTGGATTGAACCATGGACCTGAAACTCCTATTTCAGCTAAAAATTAATGGAATCCATATTTAGGATGAAACTTTTATTCATAAAATTCACAAATAATTATATTATGAAAATTAGAAATCCATGTATAGACCATACTGAGAAGCTGCTTGGAAAAACCTTAAGTAAATTTTCTTTGGTATATATTGTGGGCTGTATGTGTGTCTTGATATTCAGAAATTTGATGGTTAGCCAACATTTACCAAAATTTAAAGTTTACAAATTATTTAACACTTAAAAGACCTTGCAAGTTTTCTATTCCCAATGCAAATAACAATCATTAAGTAGTAATTAAAAGTATATGAATTTAACTTAAAAACTTTCTATGACCCCCTGTTTTTTATTTCATCATATGGCCTTTGAAATTCTCTCATGGCCCTTAGTGTTGGGGGGATGTGTATAATCTACAACGAGAAGCCCTGTTATACATGATGACCAAGATGGGATGCAGCTGTATCCAAGAACACTGGTTCCCTCTGGTTTTGGGAGGTCATCAAGTGAGCAAACAAGCCATCTGGTGAAGAAAACAACTCTATACCTTTGGCTAGAGCTTACTGAAGTCAAGGTGCATTGTTCCCTCCTTAGCATTCAAGAGCTGCTCTGTGTCAAAAGTACAGAGGGCAATTGATGGTATCAACAGACCATCCTCACCTCTTTCTACCTGAGGGACATTCCACAAGTGCTGAGACTCTACATCCTTATGACCTGTTGTTTAGCTGCCCAAGCTCCACCAGGAGCCAACTGGACCTTGATAGGTGATGGTCTGAGGCTGTTCATTAAGGATCTGTCCATAACAGGACCTACAAAACTGGTTGTTCCTAACATCTTCTGAAATGCAATTGCTCCAGGATTGAGACTGACTTCTCTTGAAGCTGGAAGAAGCCCAGTCTCCTACCTAAATGACCTTGCTATGGTGACTAAGTTCAGCAGCCAGTACATTACAATGACCTGGGGTGTATCTCAGTGATGTTCAGTGGCATGGTGAACTCCTCATTTGTGCACATTCCATTCCAGCCTGTAGAGGGAGAAGGAGACAGTCTTCCCTTGTTAACATATATGGTGATGGTTGTGTTGTTACTCATCAACATGACCAAGTGTCCGATCAGTTACTTTTAGTACTTAAAGGGCTATGCTAATCTTGGGAATTTTGATGTGTAGGCAAGAATCTTCTCAAGTCCAAACACCCAAGACAAATGCGGTGCTCAGGTGTGCACCCTATCTCACTTTCGATGTATCTGTGAACAGATGCACCTCTGCTGGGGAGTTCAAGAGATCCCTGTTGCCTAACCACCATATGAGATCATTCATCACTTCTGTGTTAAAAAGAAGAGGTGTTGTTGGAGGATCGACAGCATATGACCAGTGTTGCTTCAGGCATCAGTGAAATGAACATAGGTGGATACATTCATGGTGAATAGGTTTCTCCATAGATGACAGGTGATGGAGAATGATTTGGCATAGGTGAGCAGGTCACCATGATCATATTAATTAATGCGTCCAAATAGTTCATCTACAGTTTGAATAAGAGATCAAGTTTCTCCCTGTTTATCATGATCATTGGATCATTAAAAGTTGAGAGGGCAATCTTGATTCTAGAATTGATTCAAAGAATATCTGAATCAGTCAATCACTGATATGCTGTTGTTGATGGATCCCAAATGTATGGGCCCAAGCAAAAATCCAGAGTGAAACTTACATGAACCTATGTGAGACAGTCGACAGTCCAAAGCCAACAACTTTGAACATGTATGTACAGTTTCTGAGAGTTCTGATGACTGGATATCTTAAATTATGCATTCTTCAGTTATCTTAAACACAAACTTTCCCACTTTAAAAGAAGCCAACTCTGAACCTGGGGTTCTGTTGTGAATGGAATTTGATGGACAAACTCATTTAGAGAAAAGTTAATAACTGATATTCTCCATCCTCTTCCTGACTTCGCCAAGGGTCAGTGATTGTAGATGCCTGGGAATAGCCATATTCAGCCTCCAGTGTGTTATTCTGATGCACTGTCTGTATCTCCAAGCAGAGAAAGACTTGGTTGATTTTGAGGAACAACCTGTGAGGAAGGGGAGGACATGTCCTTGAAAAGAGTCTATGGACATCCAAAAAAGACAGGAACTACTCAAAGTTCTGTCTTTGTCACTGCCACATTGCCCGGTGGTATGACAGGTATTGAATACTCGTGGCAATGAGAGAGAGAGAGAGAGAGAGAGAGAGAGAGAGAGAGAGAGAGAGAGAGAGAGAGAGAATCAAGGTCCTCTCCTCTTATTCATCATGGTTTGCTTAGGAGCTGAAGCCTCTGGTTGGAAGACCTGCAGGGCTAGAAAAACTTCTAACCCTTCCTTGAGGAGCAAGAATGGTGGAAACACAATCAGGGCTTGTAAGAGGTGTGGCTGTTGCCAAAAAGCCTTGGCTAGTACCCCACCCTTTCTCCACCATCACCTAAACCTTACGCTTTGGAAAGAGTAAGGAGTAAACCAGAGTTGATGCATTCCTGAGCCCAAAATTGCTCTTCGCCATAACCTTTCTTGGGAACAGGCCACAGACAGCCCCATATCACAAGTTTGAATGCTGATGAGGCAGGAAGGTCAACATTCTCACAACACCAGCAATCTTCAGAGCTTTGACTTCTACCCTGAGAAGACTCCTGGAAAAACAAAGCATGCAATTGTGTTAAGCCACAAGGCCAATCAAGGAACCTGGAATAATGTGATGCTGATCAACTCCATGGCTCCTAGTTCAGAAGACGAGAAATAAATCCCCTCTGCATGAAGCAGTTCCTCGTTGGACGAGTCGATAGTGCTCTCGGCTAGCACTTTGCTGGGCCTGCGTTCGATTCTCCGGCCGGCCAATGAAGAATTAGAGGAATTTATTTCTGGTGATAGAAATTTATATCTCGGTATAATGTGGTTCGGATTCCACAATAAACTGTAGGTCCCATTGTTAGGTAACCAATTGGTTCTTAGCCACGTAAAATAAGTATAATCCTTCGCGTCAGCCCTAGGAGAGCTGTTAATCAGCTCAGTGGCCTGGTTAAACTAAGGTATACTTAACTTCTGCATGAAGCTATTCCAGCAGGTCATAAACATAATACTTCCATTGCTGTGTCAGCAGCAGGGGCTGCGGGAGAATCTTAACAGAACAATTAGATGATATGAAACTTTCTATTCTAGGAACCAGGGAATCTGCTCCCTCCAAAACACCTTGTGCAAGCAATGGCTGAGGCAACTGGAGGGACAATGCAGACTTAGGGGCAAAGCCCAAAGTGTGCTTGATGGAGGACATAAGGTGTTTGAGGGGTATTCCTGATTGCATCCCCAAGACCATTGTGCTCATGATTGGACTCGGTGGCTTCACAATATTGCTTCTCCAACTCAGCTTGCATAAATTCTATGGGCATGAGATCATCAGGTAAAACAGAATTCACAGTACCACAAATTGGATCCTCTACCAAAGTAGTGAGAGACACAGTAGCCTGGCCCTACTCCTGCTCAGAGGATCGTGAAATGTGTCCAGAATGTATCCCAGACTCAGAGTCACCCCTGTGTCCTAAGACAGGTGAACCAAACATGCTGTCCTGGGTACCAAATCAAGGGGAGATGGAATGCACACCGCCTGTATGAAGTAGTACCAAGTGGTGGACAGGCTGGGTTGACCTTTGGCCATGCTTGCTTCAACATGGATCTATCATGAACATTTCCCAGGATGTACTTAGATAACCTTGGAGAACTATGATGACCTTTCCTGCCAACTAAAAGAAGTCCTTTTAAAACTGTAAAATAGTCAGAAACCACCACCCATGCATACAATCATAGAAGGATATGAAGATTCAATACTTCCCAGATCATCTTTGTACTAACAGATTTATCTTGCTATGAAACAATCACAAGCTTCCTCTGATGCAAAGGCCCCTACCCCATTTACTCAGGGAATGTTGATATTTTTAGTTGTTAACTATAGTTCTCATTTTACAATATAAAGCAGGAAAATATTTGAAAGAACATTTATAAATCAATAAAATTAGCTCGTATTTTTTCTAGTCTCAGCAAAGAGGTCCTATGCTGGGTTAGAAATATTTATTTTCAATTTCCTGTTGTATGGATAGAAATTTTTTTAGAACTTTTTTTCTACCATGTGCATTTACATATCTTTCTCTTTCCATTCATGTGTTTTTTTAAATTAGCTGACCTTGAAGTTTACTCGTTCAAAGTGATTTTTTTTATATACTGTATGTCAGCCCAGCTTGTAAGGTAAGGTGTCTAAGCTTTGTTGCTAAACCCACGTTTAGTTGCCAGATTCGGCAGCGAATCATGCGAGGGAATTTCATTCTTGTGCTTTTACATCGCTCGCTTCGTCCGTTACTAAGTCATAACTGTGTGCACGGTCGACTACCTGTAATTACGCTTCCATCCACCTGTCATATCAAAAGGATTCAGTCCCATAAATGAAGTCGTTTGTTTCCTAAAATCATGTGTATGACTTTCCTTTTCGGTTATCAACAGAGTTAAGCCTGGCTGGCTCACCATATTTATATAACATATATATGTAAATAAATAAATAAATAAATAAATAAATATATATATATATATATATATATATATATATATATATATATATATATATATATATATATATTCTCTTTATGAATACTCTATCTGTAAAAACACACACACACACACACATATATATATATATAGATGTGTGTGTGTATGTATGTATGTATATGTATATGTACATAAATATATAGTGATGTGCCAGCCTGGTTTTACTCTATAGATAAACCAAAAGGAAAGTCATACACATGATTTTAGAAAACAAGTGACTTTATTAATAGGATTTGACTCATTTTTATATGACATGTGGATCCACGTGTTCTACATACATACATGCTGTGCATACATAGAAAAAAATTAAATGTTATTCAGTAACTGAACTGTTTAAAAAATCTTAGATGTTCCATTTAATCAATGATTTTTATTTTCGTTTTATTTCCTACGAAATAACATAGAATTTTATGTATGACCACCTGAATACCACGCTGGACATACGTATTTCTCACCAAGGATTAATAATGCCCTGTAATATTTCCACAATTATTGATAAACAGCCAAAAAAAATTCTCTTCCATCCTGCAGCCTAAGAATGCAAGTCTTTACTGTCCCAGTGGCGGCATTTATGTTCAGTACGAGCAGCCTGTTTACAAAAGGTACAACTACTCGATTGATAGTTTTGCCTGTTCGCCTCATCCGTGGGTCAAAGCGAGACACGACGAAGGGAAGAGTAAGTAACAGTCTTTATCTTACTGATACCTTCTTCCTTCGTGAATGAATCTTTCTTTTGCCTAATTGAATACCTCCGTCTCTTCAATGTATAACTGTATGTGACAGCTAACAACATAATTTTGAAGCAGCTTTCATGAAAGTTCAAAATGTTAAGCGTTTTGAGGCTCTTTTTGTTTTAGAGGTAATGTAGGGTTCCAGCCAGCTTCATTTATTTAAAAAATCATATATACGATGCAAATCTAACCCATTAAAATGTTAAAGTTGGGCCAATATTACAGCTAAAAGGGGCCTTCAATTGTCATACAGTAATTTATTGAAAAATCTCACCCAAGTTATTAAACACCATTTGCTTCAAGTTTCAGGAAATTGAGCAAATTATGTTATAATAAATTCTCCTCGTTTCTGAAAGTTGAAGAGTCATATATCCTATATTTAAGATTTTAATCTTGTGCATAGTGCTTGGAAATATGATGGGAAAATAACACACGTTTCAGTGTTGGTTCACCAGTGTTACTTTCCAGCTTGTACTATAACTTGGCTGTTGTATTTCCATAAACCTTGTAAGCTGGGCTTGTCAGTGACATAGATAACAACATTCATTATTATTAAATAGGATTGTCATGGGTAGATGCAATAATGGTGAGACATATTGAAAAATATCTCTTTTCCAAGACGTGACTGCTTCCTGTGTTTGCTCACCAGTCCCTGTTGTTAACGCGTCGTGGACAATTAGCGAGTCGATGAAAACCCTTTCTTGAGGAAACAACACCACGCGGTATTTCATGCCATGCCTTTGTAACATGGCGCAATATTCGACCCAGATAGCGAAGCCTATAAATTTGTTTATGACGCACTTCTCAATTTTTCGTCCCCAAATTATTGTCATAAGCCATTAAATTGATGCAAATGTAACTTTCCTGGACCAGAGTTTATCGCCTACAGTATATTGTACTATGCACTGCAGTTCTAATAATTTTTTCATGAAGTCTCGTGACAAGTAATACTATCTATTGTGATATGTTACGAAAATCTCATAAATGACATTAAGCTGAACAATCTGTCATTCTGTGCCCTAGAAGCGCCGATAGTTTTAGGGGTAGTTAAAATGTACCAAATTTGAGGGAAGTGGACTACTGGGTTGGAGAAAAAACATCAAAATTACAGAGGAGCTTCAGTGTCTTTATTTCTTTGGAGCTCTAGGGGTAAATGGCATTCTAACTGCCTCACACGATAGAAGGGCAAGGAGTTTACAGTCTAACGCCCTACTCTTAATGTGCATGACAGCTGATTTTATTTTAAAGAGAGTACGTTGCCAGTTTTGTACTAGTGAGACCAAGGTGAAATAGCAGTACGTTTGGAATGGAAAGGCCGGATTTAGTGTCCCTTAGAGTGACTGAAAGGTGTAGAGCTAATGAACTGTAACAGGTGTTGTATCAGGGAGACTTTGAGGATGAGTGCATGAGTAGAAATACCTTAGTCCGGGGCTGAATTGATAAGAGTGGCAGGAGACAAAAATTTGTAACAGTCTCTGTGGCCAGGATTAGAGAGGAATGAGAGTGATGAGATTTTTAGGGGTTAAGTTTCAATGTAAGCATTACTGGATTAGGGGTGAATGAAAGAGTGATTGAACTAGGTGATTTACAGGCAAAGATATGGATTTGATGGAGAGAATAGGAATGAGAGAGTTTTATGGGCACATTTTTGGAAAAGGGCCAGGTTATTGGAAATACATGATTTCCAAAGAAATTTTTTAGAACAAGACTATACACTGAAAAGAGGAAATAATGATGTAAAGTATTTGCTAAGATATATTTTGGTACAGAGTCGATGAAAGAGTAAAGTAATGGGTGTTATGTTGATGCAAAAGTTAGGGTAGAATGAAGTTAAAGCTGGAAAAGAGGGGATGAATATATAGCTGTAAGGATAATTGAGAATAATATGGAGAAAATGAGGGAGAAATAGGCTACAGTAAAAGAAATGAAATTTTAAATAATGTATGAAGAATGTGTAAAATTCCAGGGTGGGATCATAGAATTAGCAGGGAAGACTGCTTGAAAACATTGAGTAGTTAGTTGAAGAAGTGAGAGGTTAAGCGAAGGAAAAGCTTATTTGAAGTGCAACTACAAAGAAGAAAAAGATCGTGTACAAGAATACGTGAGTATGGGTAGGGAGGCTAGAGGAAAATGGGAGAGCAAAAACTATATGTAATCGTAAAAGCTGGAGAAAGTGACCGAGGATTCTAAAGCTAGTGGGTTATTCTAAAGGAAGGTAAAGGAAAATGGAGAGATTAATGAGAGAGTGAATCTCAGGATAAAAAATGAAAGCAGTTCTTTGAGGACAGTGCAGTCCTAAGTAGATGGACTGAATGTTCTGAAGAGAAATGGTAAATGTAGCTAGAGTAGAAGTAGCTGTCATTAGGGGGACAATTATGAGGTCAAGAATAAAGAAACACCAGGAGTTAATGGAACTACAAGTGGGATGATGCAGTACAATGGTGAAAATGCAATTTAGCTGTCCACCAGGGTTTGTTGGGCATGTCTGGATGAGGCAAAGTTTTTGATGAGTGGATGATAGAGATTACTGTAAGATTTATGAGGCATAGCACTACTAAGTATACTGGGGAAGTCTATGATAGGACTTTTAGAAAGTAGGGCAGTTGACAGAAGGATTGATGGGCTCTAGGACAAGGAAGAGCGCACTTGGATCAACTGTGAAATTGTCATGTGCAAAGTCAGCAAGTAAAGGGGGAATTTTTTTTCTATCTTTTATTAGTAAAGCGGGAATTCTATGTTAGCAAACGTGGGCCCGAGTGGACTACCCATCGCCATTTCCGTAAACTTATTCCGAAAAAACCTCTGAAGCTCGGGCCTCTTTTCAGATCTAAGGATCGACTGTGCCCGTCTCTAACATCTAACAAATATACTTGTCCGAAGTGAGAGCTATGAACCCACGTTGTTTGTACAAGACGGCTACTGAAAGTCCGTGTCTGTAGTCATCAGGTCGTCAGTTACAGGACGGGATGCGGATCGCCCAGGCCTGGATTATCAAATATAAGAAATCACTCTGCAATCTGCAAAATGCAGATTGATACGAGAAACTTTGAAATAATAGCCTCGGCCCAACACGAGGACGAGCTTGCAGCTTTAAAGTCAATTTTCATTAAAGCACTCGCTCCCTCGTTAAATGCCCAGACGTCTTCCCTTCCACACCTTTGTTTATTTTGTAATTTCTCTGCTGTTCTGTTCACTTATTAGCCATGTACTGGGTAGGTTTGTTTTCAAGATATTTTAAGAAAAGTATTTTTATTTTTATTTTTTTTTATTTTTTATCTCTATAATTTTATGTGGTGACGTCCCTTTTTTTATTAATCAAAGTTATATGTGTCATTGCAGCCTTGAAAATGCAATGGATTATTGCGAAACGCTGTCGGCCACAATAAATGCTGTTGATTGTTCGTGTGCCTCTCCATCTGCCCTTGGCCTCCGTAATTATATATATATATATATAATATATATATATAATATATATATATATATATATATATATATATATATATATATATATATATATATATATATATATATATATATATATATATATATATATATATATATATATAAGAATGGCATCGGTCCATAAAACACTAGCCAGAACGAAGATAGATAATTAACTCACAAGCAAGAGGTGCTGATTCAAATTTTATTGGGTATTTATTGGCTTTAGGTGGGAATTTTGTAGTTAGTAGTTTGCACTCAGTAATACTTGCCAAGAACCAGATGGCTGGTATCTAGTGAGTGTAAAAATTTTATGGTAAAATCCATCTTTCTATTTCTTTCAGCTTGTAAGATGGTTATTATGTACGATACAGACTTTATGGGACAGAATTCTGCTTATGCAAATCTCCCTGGAACCTACTACGAAGCTTTGCAGCAGTGCATGACATACAACTGCATCGGGATGATCTGCAAAAAATACGTAGGTGAGAAAAAATTTCTCATCAAGTTTCCATCAGAAAACATTATAGATAATACTTAAGTTATGCTTTTAAAGATCAGTATAAAAGGGTACTTAGTTTTGATTTTAGCAATAATACCATTTAAAAAACAAATTGGCCAACATGTCACTAAAAGTAGGAAATCGTTTCATCTACATTTAACCTTCCCGCTGTTGTCTTCATTCGCAGACACATGTTGGTTGAAGCTGAATTCTCAGCTCACGTCAACAGCAAGAACCTCAAACGCGGTCAATATTCTCTACTGGTATACTGTTTGCGAATAGGTCAACCATGGAAATTTAGACTTTTCCTCTGCAACAAGATTCGCATTAACACTGGAAGACGAAACTGTGCTCTTGACACTCCTTGAAATATCAGCGAGCTTTGTATTACCAGAATAAGGCTTTCAATAAAGGAACATTATTTGATTTACTTGTTTAGAGCCTCATCTTTCAACTTCAATACCGAACCTGTGATGGATGTGTTACTGGTGTCCGGAGAGGTTTGCTCAATACTTTGTTACGCCTTGCAGTTAATCTACAAATTTATTTCATTAAAATCAATGCAGAGATTGACCTCTACATTGTTTAATTATTTTTTAATTTTTTCTTTCATTTCCATGATGGATTACAATAATTCTAATTCATTCATTTATTTTCTCATGCAAAAAAAAAAAAAAGAAAGGAAAATCGAGCTAGAACGGTACTTTCATGGCGCCGACGAAATCCTCAGTCCCTAGTTGTACATCCAGGCTTGATTTGTAGGCCTGGCTTCATTGGTGACCACGCTGACATCAAGTCTTATAGGCTTATTTTTCCATGTTTGTCGATCTTTAGCAACTGAATGAATAAATAAAAAAATCATGTGAAGATTAACAAATCTGTTTTGTTATTAAAATTTTATACTAAAGCCAGTTTATAAAAAAAATGGCAAAACTTTGAAATTAGACGATAGAAAGATAGTCTAGTTTAGGTCTCCGGGGGAAGCCTTGCCCTTGAGTAAGTAATGGATGTCCTTAAGACTGATATTAGCTGATGAAGGTGGCCATCGCCTCCCATGCTATGAATACATTTTAGGTATCGAGGGTTTCTCACAGAAGCCCACCCCAAAACCGTCCATAACTTTGTAATAACTCGATATAGCGTCCCTAAAGTTTATCCAATCCATAGCCTGCTTTCTCTACTTGAGCTCTATAAATTAAAGAAATCCTTTCTCCCTCCAATCACTCCATAATCTGCCCCCGAAAATAATATTCAAAACTGCGTCAAAAATTC
>NC_089776.1:18880418-18917918 GCF_040412425.1 Macrobrachium rosenbergii | reverse complement strand
AAAATATACAAATAAGGGGATAAAAACGAGGGAGCTTTCGACCGTTTGCGCAACGGTCTTCTTCAGCCAACTGAATCAACATACTAGTTTTTCTTAAAAAGACACGTTGAAAAGAATTTTGGTGATAGTCGATCCACGAAAACATCGAACTCTCTTTCATTGTGGACTTGGCAGTTACGTAATGGCTGTTTCCCTTATCTGTGGGCCAACCGTTGTGATCTTCTTAACGGCTGTTGTCGCTCGAGCGTACGGTGCTCATCACTGGTGACTAGGTGGTTCGTGGGTGGAGAACGACTTTCAGTATCGGTGCCTGTCGTTTCTGCGACAACTGCCACTTCGACAACCTGTGCGGGTTGTATATTTTTGTCTCTTAAAATATACAATTTATCAATTATATTGTTGTGGCTTTTTTACTCATTATTTTCGATCACAATATAGTGATGCTCCACACACACACACACACACACACACACACACACACACACACATATATATATATATATATATATATATATGACTATTTATCACATCACCGTGATTCATATACAATCAGAAAAAAGCTACAAACGTCCTTTAATATCAATTCACTCAGTTACCTCAGAAGTAATATATTTTCATATATGTTACCGAAGGGGAATTTTTAGTTGATAATAAGTCTACCGTCCCGTGGGATCAGACCAGCGACGGACGGAGAATCAGGACTACAGTGACGCACTAACCAGTCGGCCGACTGGTTAGTGCGTCAGAAGTCCTGATTCTCCGTCCGTCGCTGGTTTGATCCCACGGGACGGTAGACTTATTATCAACTAAAAATTCCCCTTCGGTAACATATATGAAAATATATTACTCTGAGAGGTAGAGTGAATTGATATTAAAGGACGTTTGTAGCATTTCTGATTATATATATATATATATATATATATATATATATATATATATATATATATATATATATATATATATATATATATACTGTATATATATATATATATATATATATATAAATGTGTATGTATGGTGTGTGCGTGCGAACCGCACAGGATAAAACAGAATTTTAGGTACAGAACAACTCCACTCCTAATAGCGATTGACATTATTTGTAGCTCATAACTCATTTATAAGAGAAGTAAAAGGTAAATTAAAAGAGCCACTAACAGTTGCATAAATTTGATCCCAGACCTACAGGTACTGTATAGTATCATACCTGGTTCATTCGTGTTACATGCAATTAGAGAAGGGAGTGAGTGGTCAAGTGCAGCGGATCGGCACACCCGAATTCCAGGTGGCATTACAAAGGTTGTTTTTGACCACAAGGAAGGATTTCCCAATTCCTATTCTGGGTCACTATTCCCTGGACACCTGCTGTCATTTTCCTAGTGGTCTTCAGTCCTCTGCACTCTACGTGGCTATCGATAATTATAGTTCATTTCGATATGTTCAACAGATTATTAACCATTGTATGTATGTGTGTGTGGTGTGCGCGCGCATTCTCGTGGGTATGTGAGCGAAATGGATTGCAGGCCTCAGTAGATTAAACAAATTTCCAGCTTTCATTGTGATGAGTCATTAACAAAGTACAGTAGTATTTATTTCCAGACCATTGTGCGACGTTTTACGTTGTATACGCAAGGTCAAGGTCATTCCCATAATCCCCAACCAAATACTTCAGAAGAAATCAATACATTTATTAGACCCATAAGAACAAGAAAATGTAAAACTAATGTAATAAGTAGTTACCCAATGTAATTATATAAATATAATGTACATAATTAGCCACCCCCTAAGTAACTAAGCATTGTAAATATAAATAAAAACCCCATATCCCTCCCCCAGTCACATTCCCATCATGCGCATACACACAAATATGCTGTATATAACACATTTCCTTACCTTTGTATTGTTTACACACTAAAAGGTCCTTCTGTAAATTCACTTCTACGAACTTTTATATGTCCTTCTATATTCACTTACGCGAAATTTTGAATAGTTTACCCTCACTTGGTAATACAGCGGCCGGCAATAAGTCACAGAAAAAGTCGTAATTTTGGCTAGGATAAAAAGTCACAGAAAAAAAGTCACATTAATTTGTGGTGACCGGTAAGTAAACTCACAGGGAAAAATTCTCAATTTTGGCTGGGGAAGACGTCAGGTAATCAAACAAAAACAATCAAGTCAGTCATAATTTAAGAGTCATAACCAATTAAATAAAAAAATTTTAAATCAGTTGTTAACTGGCAGTACATGACTTACGTAACATCATTGTATATATATTATGGTATTACATGTATGTGAAAATATTTAACCGGATTAGCCTATTTGGGACTGATTGACTTGTTCTTGAATTTTCAACATTTTGTTTTTTTGAACCATGGGAAGGTGTTACGCTGACTCCGTTATATGTGTATATATATGTGTGTATTTTGAACTTCATTCTTACAAATAATAATCATCATCATCATCGTTAAGGAAAGAGTAGTATATCTTGGGCATTGACAAACAATTGACAAGTGACTCCCCACATAATCATGTTTCAGTGCAAAGTTAAACCTATTCCAGTAGAAATACTAGACTTTTCCGCCTCTCCTATAAACAGCTATCTGTATTTTTACAATATTGACTGATAGACAATTATACATAGCTAATGGTGTTAAATTCCTAGAAGCATGGAAGTGCACACGAATCTATATTCAGCCTAAAGGCAGGATTATGCGGATCTATCTGTCGTTACTTATTGCTTATAATTTCAGCAACGGACAGCAGTAAGGGTTTTATCTACAGCGAGCAAATTCACCTATACTGTATACATAAAATACGTTTACAAAATGCGGTGATCTTGTAGGCCTATAATAGCTGTCCATACTCGGCCACCTGGACGCGCTAATCCTCTCTGCTGTCTAGGTCAAGTAAGCAACACTAACAGTAGCTTACTTTTGCTGTGTACATACATCCCTGAAATAATGAAAGTGAAGACTTTCACACGACAATTCACATGACAATGTACTTTACTGTTACTTTCAGTACAAGTGGCTTTATTCCGGACGTACACTACTTAAAAGGCTTCATCCACAAAAAAAGTTTTCCGTTTCGTTTTCATTGGTTTTGGTGCCCCACACGAAATCAGCTTTTATTTGCAATAATTATCAAGTATATAATTGCAATATTTTTTGCTTCATATAATTTATCCTGGATGTAATCCTGGATGTAATCCTGGATGTAATCCTGGATGTAATCCTGGATGTAATCCTGGATGTAATCCTGGATGTAATCCTATGATTTTACTTAATTCTTTGTATTTTACACATCAAAACAAAAAAATATAAAAAAACTTAATATAATCTGTTCTACTGATTTTTACCACTAAACTCAACTTTGCCATAAAATTAAGACTTTTTTCTGTGGCTTTATTCCGGTGATTTTATTACCGTCCACCATAACTTAATGTGACCTTCTTTCTGGCGCAATTCATTCGGGCGAATTTGGGCATTGGTCAATATATCATTTGGGCGACTATTCATTATATAGTTTGGGCGACGAAATATCAAAACCCAACAAATTGGCACCAATCATTTGGGCGAATCAGTAAGGAAAAAGAGGCAGAGGTAGTTTACATGTTTTCACGTGGTGATAACTCTGTAATCGGTTGGCGGATAACTCAGTAGTTAGCTGGTTAATAATTGGCAATAGTTAACAGCATTAGTTATTCATTACTCGGCTATGGAAGGAAATATCTGAAACAAACCGACGAAAAAGGTGCTTTGATATTTTCACTTATATTTGTATAGACAATATTGAAGAATGTTTCGCGGCGGTGCACTTAAAAACCACGTGTAAAGCCAGAATTAGGTTACTAACCTAAGCTATCCGAAGCTTGTGGATCGTAGCCAGGATAAGATTTTCTAAAGTTTTTGTCCTGGCGCTCTCAATTCTAAAAAAAAGTATTACCAAGAGATCTGCAAAACTAATGACCATCCTCACTAAATCCTTTGAGCAATTTTAACATTCAAAAACTTTAGAGCAAGATACAAGGCCACCAACTAATTAAACATTGCATCATGCAAAAATCCTGCATTTCTATCGCCTCACTTATCCGATACATAGAAGTCCAACGATAAAGCCTGTGTTGTAACCGTCGACAGTCACAGTAACTTCAACAATTTATAGGCATAAGCAATAACCCACTCTCGGGACAAATTACACTATCACTATTGAAAATCTGCTGCCTCCTTAACTTTATAAACTATTTATAGCCCTTACATAATTTGGACTCAATTCAACCCCGGAAGATCCTCGAAATATTTTCTTGACGTTATCTCATGTAAAAGTGAATTTTCACTTTTTAACTATTATCTTTCAAGTCACCTTTAAAAGTGTTCTCAGGAATGATCTTAATTATTCCTGTTATCAGAGGGGTCAAAATAAAATATCACTTTGCTGAATAGAAGTGCAAATCTGCATAGACTATTGCAGGTAAACACCAAAATTAGGATAATATATTAGAATCTATTTGTTTATTTCTCGTATCAATTTCCCCATCTTCTGTTAACCAACTAATCAGTAACTACCATTCCCCCGATTTTATAGGGCATTTTGTCTTTCAAGAGTATTAAAGTCTATCCCATCACATGACATTTTCGGATTAAAGAAATGGACGAAGGTTTACACATGTATATATTAAGCTGGTCTTCATACATGTAAATACTATTACATATCCATAGTCAGATTAAAAAATTGAGTAGTAGGTAGAGCACAGCATCGAAGTTCTAGTTGTCAGGGTAACCGAATTTAGCGCGCTTCGAACCGTCACTGGACATGCATAGCGTCTACAAATGTTCTTGTTGTCTGGGTAACCGAATTCAGAGCACTTCGAATCCTCACAGGATATTCAGTCTCGACGAAAAGCGTCGCTTTCCATTAGTATTAGTGTCGAGGTTATGGTCTGCTGCAGCTACACCAAGAGCCTGTGCATAAGAAAAGTTTGTTTGATTTTAGAATATACTAAAAGTTCCCATGACATAACCTACCCTCTTAAAAGTGAAAACAGCCAATTCAGTTAGTCCCAGAAGCTATTCTAAGGTTATTATATTAATACTAAATCGTATGAGTAAACTTGCCCATTAACAATACCATGTATTAATACCCCATTAACAATACCATGTATTAGTATTTTTACTTCAAACTGCCACCAACTTTCGCAATAATCCCATATATTACTACCAGTGTTCCTTCAAACTCCCAAAGACAACAGGATAAGAGTGCCATCCTTCAAGATTTATTTAACAGGGCGCCAATCCTAAACTGAAACAACCGCACCTAACTTTAGTGCTACATAACTATGAAAGGCGCCACGCAATGCACATCAATACTATCTGGGAACTTTCGTCCTTTAGTATACAGTCATAAGGGAATTGAAACTGCACAATCCAACGGGGCGAAAAATAAGTTGGGGAATTCAGAATAAGAAAAGGGTTCCCGAAGCAAGCTTCGGCGCTGTAGGAAAGGTGGATGAATGTAGGGGTCAATGAAAATATGCAATGCAATCTGAACTATTTCCTAACATGAAAGCTTTGCTTGAGTAAGAAGGGGGGAAGGTGGGGGTGTTGAGCGCATTGACCGAACATTAACAATTCTGCAAAAACTTTAATTACAATTTCCGATATTAACTAGCATATTAAAATACCTGACAAGTCCATAACATCAGTCAGAAAAATTCTTTAACATACCAAGACCTAAGCCTCTTAGAAAATCGTTAAGATTCACCTATCACCTGTCTACTTCATATTTACTAGTGGGAATGAAATGTTAAGTTACAGAAGTATGTCAGCGTTTCCCTACCCTATTCTCAGCTCCACTAATACATTCAAACTTACATCTCATACCAAACTAAGGGCTCAAGCACTGTAATACCCTCTGCTATTAAAAACCTGCACTGTCAAATGTCTCCCTAGGTCTAACTCGCGTTTTTTACCCCAGTCTATTCCCATCATCCTTAAAAGATAGACTAGCATTTATTGCTTTTAACCTAGCCCCTCCATCTATATAAAATTAGCACGTTCTTAACCCTAATCTAGCCTACACTATTATTTTCAAGCTCCATATCTAACTTCCCATTAAGTCCTAGCTAGCCTACATGAAAATTATCAACCTTGCAGTTCTAACCTTAAGTTGTTTGGTTTGAAATCCCTATTGTGCATGGTGACAAAAGTCACCATGCTTGTTTTTGAACTTCCTGTTGTGCATGGTGACTAAGTCACCATGCACAACATGAAAGTCCACCTTTGCCTGGCAGGTGGCACCGCCACCCCGGCAAAGGTGGACTTTGGAAGTGACCAAAGAAAAACTTTAGACGCAAAACTTAATTTAGACGCAAAACTTAATTTAGACGCAAAACTTAATTTAGACGCAAAACTTAATTTAGACGCAAAACTTAATTTAGACGCAAAACTTAATTTAGACGCAAAACTTAATTTAGACGCAAAACTTAATTTAGACGCAACTGAAATAATTACTCAAGAGCTTTAAAAATTATTAATTCAAAAACTTCAAAAATCCCAAATAGAGAAACTTCACAATTCTAAAAAACAAAACTATCTGAAATTACAAGATCAAAACACACAAGGCAAAATTTTAAATATAAAAGTTTTAAATCTACTAAAAAAAAATGCTAGATTTACTCTAAAAACTTAATTTATACGCAAAAAATTTTAGACGCAAAATTTAAACTTTTGCAGACGAAATAATTTATGCGCAAAACAAATTTTAGAAGCAAAATTTAAACTTTTGCAGCCGAAATAATTACTCTAGAGCTTTAAAATTGCCAGTGTTCAAAAACTTCAAAAATTCCAAAATAGAGAAACTTAGCAATTCTAGAAAACAAAACTAGCAGAAATTACAAGATCAAAACAAGGCAAAATTTTAGATAAATATAAAGTTTAAATCCACGAAAAAATACTAGATTTACTCTACAAACTTAACTTACACGCAAAACTTAACTTATACGCAGCTGAAATTATTACTCAAGAGCTTTAAAAATTGTCTGTTGAAAACTTACAATACTAAAAACAAAACTAGCTGAAATTACAAGATCAAACCACAAAGCAATAGTTTTATACAAACCACAAAGCAATACAATAACTTAAAAAAAATATACTAGATTTACTACAAACTTTCAAAAATTACCTTCCACACACACCAACCTAACAAACTCCCACACACACCAACCTAACAAACTCCCACACACACCAACCTAACAAACTCCCACACACACCAACCTAACAAACTCCCACACACACCAACCTAACAAACTCCCACACACACCAACCTAACAAACTCCCACACACACCAACTAACAAACTCCCACACACACCAACCTAACAAACTTAACAACCAACCTAACAAACTCCCACACACACCAACCTAACAAACTCCCACACACACCAACCTAACAAACTCCCACACAAACTAACTTTTGATGCAAAAATATAACAAAAAAATAAATACTTTAAAAAGTTCTGAAGCTGAAAAATCCTAAAATTTCTTAAAATATTCAAACCTGGAAATGTTAAATTTTAACCTTTGCAATTTTGAAGATAAAAAATAAATTTAAGAATCTCAAAACAAGGGTTTTGAATCTGAAAAAATTCAACTAAATGCATTAAAACAACGCCTAAACTTCAAAATCTTAAAATGAAAACTTAAGTTTTGATTCTGAAAAAACTATGCTAAAAAATGTTTGGGGGTTGCTCAAGTCACTTCTAAAAAAAAAATCAAGGTGAATGTCCAGAAGAACTCCGCATGCATAAAGTACCAAAATTAAAAGTAAAATGTAATATTTTTCATATTTAAAGCGTTTTAGACTTCTTATGAGGAGGAAACACCCACAATTTTGCCATATTAGCTATGGAGGGGGTTAGGGGACAGGTATTGTCTAACCTTGTAAGTCAAAAATCGAAAATCATTCGATGGGGAACTAGTTTTTCTGAGAAACATTACACTCTTTCTGAGAAACATTACAGTAAAAAACCTCATTTTCGAACCAACTCCAGTAAGATCAAGTACACGAAGTGATACTGGATGTAAACAAACGACTTAGAAAATTTTCGAGGATGCCGATTAGATAATCATTAATATCTCGGATATGGTGAATCTCCTCAAAAAGTGTTCAGAGACAGTTTTATTATTTTAGTGTGAAAATTATAATGTGACCTATTTTCTTATATCTCACCGCGGAGTTGTTCTGGACATTGACCAAAATCAATACTTACTCACCCATTAATCCTGTTTAGTCATAAGGTACCGGTACATATAAGAATTCAGTAACTCATTGTGGCACGCTCATTTAACGACACCCTGACCTGGAAGAAAAAATACATTAAAGCCCAAAATATTCTAGCAAGTGGAAATAACCAAAGGCTGACTATTGGTTAGGATCAGCTGGGCCATCTGATAAAGTTTTAAAACACCAAGACAAGGATCAGCATGCAAGGCTTTATAAATACTGATCGTTACTAGTTTATTGTCACCTAAGCCTACAATAATTAAGTATAAATAAACTTAATATGCCCAATATTAGGAAGCTATGTTAGTCGAGTTAGGCCTCTCTAATCCTCAAACTTTAAACCCTATAGCATCGTAAGACTTGCTCTATTGCAATATAAAGTTAAAATGAAAATATCCGTAGCACTGCATAATTGCTGCTGGTATGGTTCAAAGTGCATAGAATTACCACTCAAAGCAATCCAAGCTCAGCTTAGTAATAAATATAAGCTTCGACAGTCTTAAATACCATGTTGAAAGGCTATCTACAACAATACCTAACATAACATATTGAACAGTTACAGTTGGAATTTACAACAAAGAATCGAAAAAACCAATATTTAAAGATACAAAACCCCCGCACACGAAAAACTTTCATACGACAACTGTATGTCACAGCTCAAGTACCACAACCTAAATATTTAAGAAATATAAAACGCAAAGCTGGCAATATTATCCACTCACCAACACCACAAACCTTGAAGCACGCCTTCAAGCCTAAAATCTTACAACGTCTATTTACAATACGACATATCTGAGAAACTGCTCAAGCTTTTCTAGACCTCAAATGAATATTGTAAACAGAAGACATGCAAGTGAAGCAAATAGATTATTGGAACCTACAACAAACTGAAAGTCAGGCTAGAGAGCAATTGTACACTGCGCACCAAGACTATACAACAAAATATGGTAATTCTATACATTAGCTCCGCGCCTGTTTTTACCTTTTCAACTTTTTTCTACACTTTTAGGGGGGTTCTGATACTGGCGGTACATCTGTTTTCGGCCAAATGGAATGTCCCTTCGCCGTGTTTGGTACTGACCGGGGAGCGTTGGGTACCAATACGTTAACAATTTAGTACACTTCCCGGACGGGATTTGAACCGTTCGAAACAGAAGTACCCGTGCTCTGTCTTGTGAAGATCGCGTATGGAAACCCCTTGTTGGATGGACTTCAGGAGGTTAATTACAGGTTAATTGGGCTCGAGCGCCAAGAATGAAAAGTAAATCCATAATTAGCAACCAAAAAACTAGAAAAAGTCGTTATAGCGCCGCCGACTGCGCGGAGGTACTATATAGTTCTACCCAAAATACCGCATGAAGTGAAGATCATACAAGTAAGCAAATTTAAAGAATAACTATTCTGCAGGAGCTACGATACTAACGAGAAAACACAATCATAAAATATAAGAAACACCTTACTTTGAAAACGTACAAGGGCCGTAGGAGAGGGAATCATCCCTGTGGAGAACTGTACGCAAAACCAAAGAAAAGTAAAACCAACGGTCCTTCTGAACAGCACGGCCGAACTCACAAACGCAAATGAACGAAAACGTCGAGTTAGTATCAACGAAACCTGTCTTACCAAGCTGGAGACTCAAAAACACTGAAACAAGCTGTTCTTGAGGATAACAGCCAAAGACCGCTGCAACTGCTTGTTTGTGGGACGTCACTTTATCGCCCTTTCGCCACCGAAGAAGCTTTAAGGCGATGATCAGAAAATCGACAGAAATTATTATTATTATTATTATTATTATTATTATTATTATTATTATTATTATTATTATTACTGAGAGTTGCCGGGCACTCTTGCTTTTTAGCGAACTACCCAAATTATGTATCAGTAGTTAACCCATCTAAAAAAATTATTATTATTATTATTATTATTATTATTATTATTATTATTATTATTATTTTGGAGATTTGCCATTTACTCTTCCTTTTTAGCAAACTACCTAAATTATGTATCGGTGTTTGGTCTTTATCTGGTATTATTATTATTATTATTATTATTATTATTATTATTATTATTTATTATTATTATTATTGCCGTTGTTTTCAGCAGTGCTTGGGCATAAGAGTTCATGAATATTACTTTTTACTAGAGTACTTAATTTAGTATACTGTATTGTGTTCATCTTATCGTTCATCGTATATGGCCCGGAGCTGAAACAAGGGATATTGTTATCATTATTAATTAATGCAACATGGCGTCACAATGACAGGGTCATAGACAAAAATAGTATAGAACAATTTTGTTAAGGTGATTCAGCGGTGAGCTTATCAACTAGCACCGATGAATGCAAGGTAATTTTTATAATTAAATTTATTATTACTAATAATAAAGGTGCGTAGGTTCGTAATCTGCTACGGTAAAAGGCCACCTTCAGCGATTTGCCATATGGATTCAAGGCTTGCAGAGATGAATATATCCCAAAATTTTGGGGAAATTGAGAAGGTAGGAGGACAAAGTGGCATTAAATAAGTCATTTATATCTGTCGTAAGTGATATAATTAGCGGCTAATTCGAACAGTGGTCAATGAATTTACTGAAACCAGATCATATTGTTCGATCATCGCCTGATATTCGAATCCTGTTTCGATAGTATTAGGTGGCGCTATGAAAACTATTATCATCAGGATTATACATATGTATATATATATATATATATATATATATATATATATATATGTGTGTGTGTGTGTGTGTGTGTGTGTGTGGTAGGTGGAGCTCTGCAAAAATTGATCATGTGGATTATATATTACATATATATATACATACATATATATATATATATATATATATATATATATATATATATATATATATATGTATATATATGTATATATATATATATGTATATATATATATATATATATAGATAGATAGATAGATAGATATGAAGCCACCAATACACTTTAATATCTAGTTCACTACGCCTCGGGAATAACAACTTACATCCAAGAGAATTATGATTAATAAATGTTTCGTCACCAGTTCTCAAGAACTCAGGTTTTGTACTTAGAATCGATATCAACCCATCTTCACCATGATAGCTGATTGGTAAATTTGTAACGCGTGGCTTATTATGAATTTGTCGAATTTGTCTTATAACTAAGGGTTTTCTTATATTCACAAACATTAGGCCACAAATATCATAAAATATTCAGTTCACCACATTAGGTGGAGCTCTTAAAAATATGACCATATATATATATATATATATATATATATATATATATATATATATATGCTCACACAAATATTTGGCTACAAATATCGTTTATTGTCTAATTCACTATACCTCACGAATAGCTCACAACCAGAAGAATTATAACTGAAAAGTGATTCGTTACCGGTGGTATTCGAAACGTTGCTTTATTTAGAAACAATGCTGTGCTTTTGACCATGGGTGATGTAGTGACTTTTGACAACTGACCCATCAAGAAAGGTGTAAGTTGATGTCAACTCTGCTGTATAGGCATAATTCTCTTTTATTTTGATGGACATTAATAAGAGCATTCTCTACGATTCTTCGATATGAAAGCAGAACAGTAGTCAGGTTCGATGTCCCTATAGACATGTTCTTAACGCCTCTACGCAGGGAAGTTTTATTTTGCTGGTATATCCCTTATTTTGTTACGCCATTGGTTCGAAGAGAGGTCTGTCTTACTGGCTTGGTTGATGGCTTTTCCGCCGTCATAGTGAGGCAGCTGGTTGAGTGTTTACAGATGAAATCGACTCCTTTGCCTATGTAACCGTCAGAAAAGGTTCCTGGTCCTCTGAGAAAAAAATTACACTGATACCTCAGTCTTCATTGATACTGCAATGTCATGATAGTTAGCAAATGAATGCAGGAAATGGAGAACGCTGGTCTTCTGTAGACGTTGAAACTGCACTTGAACGATTCCCTACTGATATATCTGGGAAGGCTAGTTCCTGTCCTTTTCTCATTCAATTTTGAACGTAATGCTAGAAGTGAATTCATTTTGCTGCAGATACCAAAATCTTCTCAACTATTATTCCAGAACGTGAAAATTTCATCAACGTGTCGCACCAAAACCACTTTGGGACCGAGTCATTAGTACATGCAGACATTGGCTTAAAGAGGAACAGCAGGCTGCCTATCCCACATTCAAATCTTTGTAAACCTTTCAGTTAAAAGAGGGCATGTTATTGGTTACACGGAGCTTGATTAACTTTTTTTCCACTGCCCAGAGGAAATAGGTCTTCGTAAGGAGTTGATTTTTTCCCTTATGAAATTTAGGATGTTGTTTACAGGAACCTTTGTGAATAATGATTCCGCGTCCTGGCTTATGAGCGTTAGGTCGTTCACTGTAATATTTAATTTATAGAATTTCTGAATAGAGTCCTCTGCATGTTTTATAAACTACCTAGGAAAGTGTCAGCAACCCTGCTAAGTTTCTTATAGAGTAAAAATGAACGAGACTTATTTCACAAAACTGGGAGCAGAGAATGACTTTCTTATGGGTTATGGCGAGTCCGTAGAAATATGGTAAAGAGTTGTTGACGAATCCAGGTAAAAAAGTCAAAGAAAAAGTCATGCTTAGGGCGCCGATGCTGACCGAGTAGGACTTCCCCTAACTACTGAACAAGATAATCACGACCATATAAACTACATTGACCGGAGATCGTTGAGGTTATGGAATCGATGGTCACAAAATTTATACTTGTTAGGGAACTATCCATAGCAAATCAGCCTTTGAATTACCTTATATCTACTGAATGTTCATTTTAAGATTGACTTTTCGCTTCTGCCTAATTAATCAATCTTGACTATTTTAATATTTCATTGTATGTATGACGAAGTATGTTTGGAAACATGCGAAAGCTCATATTATTATTACATTTGCATATGTATATACAGCTATGGATTTCGTAATCACCATAAATTCTTTAATATTTTACCATTGCACACTACTATAGCCTTCTGAATGAACATACTCGACAAAAGCCCAGGAAGAAATACCAATGAGGTTTATGCCCTGGGGAGGTGAAAGCCAGCAGCTGGTGGATCTATGCCCAAGGAGATGCATATCAATGTGGATTATGGCCACATCCAGATCGATTTTCCTTATCCAGAATTTTGAAAAAAGACAATATAAAAGTGAGAAAATATGAAAAAGTCAGACAAAGAGACAAACACAACAAGAAACCAGCATTGCAAGAACTGATAGACAACACCAGAATAAAATGCAAAAGCAACACATGTCGGTATCTGACAATAACAAAGACTTTATATATAACAACCAAGCCGACGCTGAACGTCCAGATGGAAGGAGTTAGAGCAAGGCCTCCCCACCAACTGCCTGAGGGGCAGAACACAAGGTCAAGGTCACTCCATAACAGTCCCCAACCAAATACTTCAGAAGAAATCAATAAATTTATTAGACCTATAAGAACAAGAAACAATGTAAAACTAATGTAATAATGTAGTTTCACAATGGAATTGCATTATGTAAATGTAGTGTACATAATTAACCACCCCCTAAGTAACTAGGCATTGTAAATATAAATAATAACCCCCCCCCCCCACCAAGTCACATTCCCATCATACGCATACACACACAAATATACTGTGTATGACACATTTTCCTACCTTTGTAATCTGCAATATGTTTATATACTAAAGGTCCTTCTGTAAATTCACTTCTGTGAACTTTTTCATGTCCTTTTGTATTCGCTTATACGAAATTTTTAATATTTCACCCTTCACTTGGTGATACTGAACTTAACTCCATTGAAATTGCATGACTTCCTGTTCGCTATCTTTTGTGTACTGCCGTATCTGTGATAAACAGCAATTTGTCTTTTCTAACTGGGCTGTGGTAGTAACATCAGTTGTTACTGAAGCAATGATAGTTACCCCACATGCAACCTACCATTGTAGCAGTTCGAACACAAACAATGAACCAATAATAGCTTCGGCTTGGGAAACAGCAAATTGCTGTAATTCATAACTCACTCGCATTATACAAAAGGTGGTGATACGAATTTGCGGGTTTTTATTTCCGTTCAATACATGATGAGGAAGTGATGATAACTGCTCAAGTTGGAAAAAAACAAAGTTTGCTTGTGAATTATAGTTGTGATGGTTCATAGTAATTTTTATTTTTATTTTATCCAGTTTCATTACTTTCTCGCTTTTTCCATTACACACCTACAGTATATATATATATATATATATATATATATATATATATATATATATATATATATATATATATGTATATATATATATATATATATATATATATATATATATATAATATATATAAATGAAATAAAAAAAAGGTATCGATGAGTCCCAGTTCTACTGTACAGTTGGGTTTGTTCACAAAAGAAACTCATTGATACATTTTTTAAATTTCACTCATTCCACGTGGGACGATGACGAATCTAGCCGTCAGTGCTGCCAACGCCGGCTATTAACGAAACGCCAGTAATGGGCCTGATGGTCGCTTCTGTTATTTGCCTTGTCATTCATAAAATATTAATTTATTTCGACTGAAATATTTACCATCACTATAAGTAAGGAATGTTCTATCTACTTACGTAAAATTTATTACATTTGATTAACCAGAAAATATATTTTTTGACCTTTGAAGACAGAGGAAGAGAATAAGAAATACTAAAAATTATTTTTGGTCCTATCTCATCATATCTAAAATGGTGGTAGGTGTTATCTTATTTCTGAGAACTTTTAATATGCTTTAGAATAAGCTATCAGCTTTCTAATGGTACCACTTTAGTGATAATAAAAATTACACACGTAAAATTAGAAAGCATTTTGTGGAAACTTCCAATGCGTCTAAATCTTCAACTGCTCACCCAGGAGTGAATGACCAAGACCTGAGCGCAAAAATTATGGTCGACACGTCTGGACCGGACAGGGTTAACAGCCTCACTAGGCCTATCATTGGGCCCCGACCCCAAGACCTTTGTCTTCCAATGACAAAAGTCGGTGGATGAACAAACATCATTTATTCGAGCTACTGTCTAATTTCTTCATGCCTGTATCAACATTAAGACAAATTATCCTTAAAGCACTAGCAATTGTCACTCATGCAACTTACAGCCGTTATAATAGTGATAAGTCCCTTACGGAAATAAGTATACCATAGTTTGACCAGAGCACTGAGCTGATGAACAGCTCTCTTAGGGCTGGCCCGAAGGATTAGACTTATTTTACGTGGCTAAGAACCAATTGGTTACCTAGCAATGGGACCTACAGCTTATTGTGGAATCCGAACCACATTATGTCGAGAAATGAATTTCTATCACCAGAAATAAATTCCTCTAATTCTTCATTGGCCAGCCGGAGACTCAAACGCAGGACCAGCAGAGAGCTAGCCGAGAACTCTACCGACTCGTCCAACGAGGAACTAACACTTGCACAAGAACCCAAACTGGTCCGTATTTCGACATATTTCGTGGGTGTAGCTCGGAAGGGGTCATTGCCCCATCCCACAATTGACAGTAAGTTATTCCATTGATTTCCTGGAATTATCATAAATTAATCAATTTTGTTTGAATAATGTTAATGGGGATGTAATTAAAATCTAGTTATTTCTACCTTTGAAAGAAAGTGCTCTTGTCAAACTTGGGATTAATTTGTTGCAAATAAATCATTTATCTTTGTCCTGAAGTAGCTTCATTATAAATGACTCGTACGAGCAATTTTTGAAATTTAAGATGAATCAGTAAATGATTTGGCTAGCCGAAGACGGATCATTTGCTTGCTCGGAATTGTATATTACAGCGACTTCCTTATCACCAACTATATACAACGTCTGTCCCCCCTTAACCACGTGTGTTCATTTGCACATAGAGAGATGCACATAAGACCAGCTGGTATTCAAAATTTCAGCTCATCTTTGTTAGTTGAAAAACTCACGCGCACAAACAAACATATGCCCCTATGCCCTTTGAGAAGGCATAGGGGGTTAACATCTGAGAGTTCATCACAAATGCGGCACTTGTGCACATGTAAGTTATTCATTATGAGAAGATAAAAATTGTTCTATTTACGAAGGTGTTCCATACACCGAACATTGTTTTCATCAATCTATTTTACATTAAATATGTGTTCGTTCGTAAAATTAATCATTCATACATTATTTCCTTATTCTCGAAACGAAAAATAAGCAATACATTTTGATCAAAGCTACCAATAATCCGCCTGGTTATACGTAGTAAATGTTCATTATTAATGTGTGTATAAATTACACGCAATCCGTTTAGGTTGACGTGAAGATATGCATGAGTATATAACGAGTCATGAAAAGCAGAAATGTGTTATTAAACGTGGCTGTTTTGTCTCTAGTGAATATCATATTTTCCTGCAATTAAATCACGGAAGGCACTAGAAAACAAAGAAAAAAAAAGTCAGCATTCACCAAACCTACCAGTGACGATGCAAAAGAGTAATGATAAGAATAATAATGATAAAATCGTAGCGAAACGCCAGAGACCCAGAAGTGTCCGGCTCAGATAAAGGTTAATGGTTCCTTGTGCCACTCCCTTCCGCTCTAGCACACGACCAGGACCTCTAAGTGGGTCCTGAACACGACAGCAATCACTGCAAGGGGAGGAGTCTGGTCAGATCGGCGACAAGATTGCGGCTAATCAATATTACCGGGAATAGCAACATAGAAATTCCGCAACACCGGTAATGGCATACAATCATAGGCTATGGACAACCTAATAGGTTCTTGGTTTAAGATAGGACACTGAAGCAACTTTGAAAGTTTGGGCTAAACTAATGTAACCTAGACTAGGAATATACCTAACTTATAACACTAACTACTATGATGGGCATCGAATTAAACTACCAAATCATAAAACCTTGAAAACTTTATTATATGAATTTTAACATTAACATTAATAACTACACAGCAATCAAGGAGAGTCAGTCACCAAAACTTGAATGAAAGTAACTAACCAAGAAGTTAGCATTCATAAACTAATGTTCTATACTTGAGTGACTTTAACAACAAGCACATGCTGGTTAAGTTTGAATCAGTTGCACCAATCAAGTTGAAAATCAACTTCACGAAGAGGTTTCAGCCTTGCCTCGCTGATCTAACCCGCTACTTCCTTTGTTTTTCTCTTCCTCCCCTCCGCCTGGCAAATCTGCTGATACAGAACAGAGGACAGCCAAGATGCGCAAGACAAACAATCAAAGCATATACAACATTAAACGTTTAATACTGAAAGAGAAAAAGCCGTTGTATTTGCATGATTCTTAAAAAAGCTCAAACAAAGAAAATGCAACCATAGACAATTTTCTGACCAAAACAATCAATAATTAAATTAGAGACCGTATGCGCAATAAAAAAAGTACAACAATAAGCAATAATATGTCTACAAAAGTACTAAATTTTAAATAATTCTCAAGCACAGAAAAAATGGTATGTAAATAAAAATAACACTTGCTTATTAATTGCATTAACTTATTATTTTTTCCTGAGAACAAAATGTGAGGATATTCATGATATTCTCTACAAATGTATTGACCAAAGCAGAATGCTTATTAACATATAAACTGGTCATCATGACACTTCTTGAAAGTATTTTAGTCTAACACTAAGAAGCATTTTTCTTGGGCAGCCGTCCCTTTGCAAATGCAAAGATTAAACCTTTGGGTGACACCTGTTCAGATGCTTTATGGCTTGGCAGGGGCCTTGCTTCTCCTCTGATGATTCTTCCAGCACAGCTGGAGCCTCACTTTCCTACTGAGAAGGCTGTCCGAGGAGGGCTTCCTTGCCAAAAGTTCCCTGGCTCCCTCTGGCAAGATATTTTAGGGGAGGGTTTCCCTTTTCTGGGCCATGTTGTGCTAGACCCAATAATTGCATTGTTTTCATGCTATGATACATGAAGGACATTGGATTCATACTTCTGATAATTAAGTCCACAAGGAGCCAAAATGAATGAATCTGTAGCTTCTTGGGAGACTCCAGCCTTCCTTAAGAGACTCCGGAGTTTCTGGAAATTGCATAGTGTTAGTAAATCGAGGCCCTTGCCAGATCCAAATGGGCCTTATTCTTCAATGAAAAAGTCTCACAAGTTAGGAGGAAAATTGACGGTATTAGGTCCAGGGCTTCTCTAACTTTCTAACAGTCGTAGAGAGAGAGAGAGAGAGAGAGAGAGAGAGAGAGAGAGAGAGAGAGAGAGACAGACAGACAGACAGACAGACAGACAGACAGAGAGATTTTCCATATCAAAGGTTTCACACATATGCATACTGAACACTCCTGGGAAATCAACGAAGTGATACAGGTAACTGAAAGCGTCTGGGGCTTTCCTGCCGTGGCACATACAGTACAAGAGCGCAGTGTTGCCGAAACATGGAAATGTGGCCTCCTGTGTGGAGGTTTTGATGCACAAGATAATTGGGTGCAAAAGTGGGCTCTCCATTTTACGGTCTGCCACACCAAGCGTGGACAAAATTTCCACACTCTTTTTAGGGGTTTATTGTGATCAGATATATTAGTTTCTTATATTATATGATTCATTGACCTAAATTCTCGGTCATTTGCATATTTATATATATGTTTATATAATAATGACTGAATAAAGAGCCATCAAAGAATGGCTGTTTATGCTGAATTATGAACCAGCAGAAGCCAATCAAGCGATGTCTTGATTGATACGTCAATGCAGACGACAACAGAGTGACAGCTTTAGTTTTCCACCTAATTAAGGTAACGTAAATCTATTTAAAATTGTTTGGTAAATGTAAAAAGTGATTGTGATTAACTTGATAAGGGAAGTTTACGGGAAATGATCTTTACACTGTGAAGGAAAGCATATATCGTTTTATATATGTTAGATTTTACCGATGATTGAATGACTGGAATTTAGGCGAGCATGGAAGTCAGTGGTGTGGAAATGTGGCACCACCAACAACAGGTAACTTTGTGATGCTGACTTATAATTGTGGTCCTCAAATATACTTCATATACTTGCTGAGCATTGCTGTGGATGTTAATTTAAGGTACCAATAAACTTTCACATTTATCACTCTAAAATAAGAATACCTACCTGTACCTGTAAGAAATCTAAGACTTCCAAAGGGGTTTATTGAAAACTTTAATTGTTGAGCTGAATGTGAAGGAAAGTTTTTGTGTCATAATGTTAAGACTATATACGTTGGAACATAACTTACAACACTTCTAAGGCTTCTTACACACTACAAGCGAATCGAAGCGACGCGACGATGAGCGATATTAATGTTTTTAGATATTCCTATGCAGAAACGCTTTGGTCTTCACACACGAGCGAAACGGAGCGAAACGAAGCGAAGCGAAGCGAAGCGATTCGCTCAATAAATGGACGATATTTTTTATCGCTAGCGACAATCAAATTAGGTAAGTTCCCCGTTAACGTTTTCTGTTGAATGTTTATAGTAAACGTACATAAAAGATCAATATATATTTAATAGAACTTGTTAAATACAGTTCTAATCAAATGTTTAATTGTTTTAAGCAAGTAAACCATTGGTAAAAAGCAAACGGGAAAAACTGTATATTTAAAACATAAAGTTATGTCATATATTTGTGAAATACGAATGAGATGTGTCATATTTTGAGAGTTGGTATATATTACCATTTCGAAACGTGCATCGAACCTGTATCAAAAACGACGCCGCGTTTGAGATGTAAAGAAACAATTCAGCCTGTTTCTTGACTGATTGAGTGCTGCAAGTTGCTGTCAATATGGCCAAGAAGATGCGTTCAAAGGTGAGTTTTATTGAGAAATTTGAAAGAAGCTAGCCTAGTGCATATAGTGATTTCAATGGAATTATAGAAGTTGTATTCTCTACTAAGAATTTAAAGAAAATATCACCTGCTGACCGATAAAGTGTCAGTTCTTGCATTTAAGTGCATAACTACGGCAAGAGGCTCTTGTATCGTCACATTCCCTCTATCCACATACTCATCAGGTATTTTTTAACAAGAAGAATAGTTTGTTAATAATAACAAAATATAATAACTTGATGTTGTACACTATTTTTTTTTAAGAAAACATCAAAATATTGATGTTTTCCGCTTATATAACCTCCCATTAAAAGAGATATATGTACAAGATTGGGTATTGTGCAGGCACAATATAATAATGTTTTGAATCCGTATGTTTAGAAAGGTAATTTAGTCTATTCGCAGTTTTTATTTTAAGCATCTTTCCAGGTACCCATGGAGGAGTTTATTGGGCTCTTGCCTGCCCGACCTGCTCTATGGCAAAAAACTCATCCAGACTTCCAAAATCGAGAGGTCCGTGATGCAGGTCGCCCAAATGCACCTAATCGCTCCGCTCCGTTTCGCTTATATGTAAACACCTAATCGTTTCGTATCGCTTCGCTCATCATCGCTTCCCGTCGCGTCGCTCCGCTTCGCTTGTAGTGTGTAAAAAGCCTAAGACAGAAAGAGAGAGAGAGAGAGAGAGAGAGAGAGAGAGAGAGAGAGAGAGAGAGAGAGTAATTAAAACTAAGTAATAAACTTCTTCAAGAAATATACGCTCACATCAGCACACAAAAGTACATACACATAGACACACACTTCTTCTCAGCTTAATCCGTAGTCTGAGTGGCTATAATTAGAGAACCTTCTTCACCTGTTTCTCAGTTGAACGGCCCATTTCACAATTAGATTTAGTAGATACTTTATGGACGGAAAATTTAGCATATACGCATACACGCACGCACACACACACACACACACATATATATATATATATATATATATATATATATATATATATATATATATATATATATATATATATATATATATCCAACTAAAAGGAGTAGTTGAGTGCTATCCGAGTCGACAAAGAGAAAGAAAGAAAGAAGGATTAAGAAGGCAAGAAGAACAGTGATGATGATCCTTGGAAAACAATACTTATGGCTTGGTACCCAATGTGCATCTAGATTTCAGACAATTGCCTTTGCAAAATGTATGGTGAACAGCTGCTCTGGGAGAGCCTTCCAGCACTATTCGGATTCTTTCCGCCAAATGAGAGCCTTCCCAGTGTATCACACCACGCACCGAACCCGTAAATAAATCATTAGTTTCTGTGGTCTTTCCCCGGTAAGTTTGAAGAAACATCATCTCCCAAAATACTGATAAAAGTCAGACGTGCCATGAAATTTTAATAAAACAAGAAAATAGTCGAAGAATACTGTTTCTGAGAAAGTACTGAGGTTGACCTAATTGCCTGACCTTTATTTGCATCCAGTTATGAAGCCCGTGTTTTATTCACGAAGCAAAAATTAAAGGTGTTGTGTATACACCTTCAAGGGAATGGACAAATAACATAAACTCTACCTTTTTATCACTTCCAATTTTAAGTTAAAATGTTTAGAAAATATCATCACGTGATACTTTGATTATAACACTACTGTTCGTGTATCGAGAGATTAACATTGAATGACGATAGTTTCATCAAAGAGTTACTCATTCACTGCCCACCCGTATCATTCCCCAGAGTCGCCCATAAAACCACAGGAAATTCTTAAGATCTATAAATCATAAACTGAATTGGAGATTAATACGTACTTCCCGAAGAGAATAATATACGATACTTTTTGAACGGCGGTATCAATAATCAGTATGGTTTTATGTATGCGTCCGTAAGCAATTTAAAGGATAGAAAATCTGCATGATTCCGTTTAGGTTGACATGTAGCCATGCAACGATAATATAATACTTCGTGAAAAGCAGAATTTCGTCATTAAATGTGTTTACGTTATATCTAATGCATCATTAAATTCTACATCATTAAATTATAATTTCTTTTCAGTACTTTTATGAAAGTTCAGAACTGTATAGTTACGCAGCCTCCTTCTGAAGACTAATTCTGTTCGGTGGTTTTGGCTTTGGTGTTTCATTAGTGAGTGCAGAATGTCAAGGGAGTTCATTTGTTTGGAAAAGCAACACAACTGGGATCTGGCAAGCCTACTTGGTCAAAAGATAAGATTGGAACAAATGGTATGGCTAAATGTGGCATCACTCCTTATGAGCTCGGCATATTTTTGCACTGTAAAAAGACTTATCTAAACTTACCTAGCTGCCGAGAAGTTCGAGTTTGATTTCAGTATGACATGTCAACCTAAGCAGTGAATTGCGTACATAGCAGATGTCCACCTTACGACTACAGAATTGCTGAAAATTGCTTTTCAATGTACCGCGAACAGTGACCTTTAGCCTAAGTAGAGGTTCAAATGACTTGTAACATAAACACACAAAACGCCAGTTAGTTTATGACCTAAAGTTAGCTTTTGCACGGACTTAAAATTTGCACGACACCGCGTAATATTTGAGAGAGAGAGAGAGAGAGAGAGAGAGAGAGAGAGAGAGCAGAACATCACTGACTAGTGATAATAAATTAGGTAAAGGTTCTTCAGGGCTAAAGTCTAACAACATTGCCTATATCTTTTTTATGGGTAAAATAGAAGATTACAACTGGAGGGAATGTTCTTACAAAGAAAGCTAAAATACTGCTCACGTCAAACTAAAATTGATAGGGAACAGACCTGACTCTCAATTTTCAATTTAAACCCAAATTAAAGGACACAAGAACGTTAAAATGTGAGAAAAGATTATGAACGAGTCTGGATATTATATATTTCTTTCTAGCAGAAAGAGTTCAGTATATGCGACTTATGTTTGTAAAGATACTTGAAAACGAACACCAAATGTAGAGACGTCACTATAAAGTTATCAAGCAGAATAAGAACGCTGATCGTGAAATCGTTAAGCATTAGGGGTTTTCAGTGTGACTCTATAAAATGAAAGTAGGACCGTGAAGAAAGCAGGTTACGAATCTGAAATGGTTGAAAAGGCGGGTTGTAGAGGATATCTCTCGGGAACATCAACAGGTAGGAGCTAAAATCTTTTTAGTTTCTCTAGAAACAGTTCCCTGTGAGTCTTTATCGCCTTTCTTTTGTTATCATATGGATCTTTTTCATTTGGAGGACTCACTCCACTTATTTTTTTTTTTTTATCATATTTGAAGTTTTTCTTCACCTTCGATGATTTGGATTTGCACTGAATTTCTCGTGACATGTACATATATGAGTGCTGAATTTACCAGGAATGTTAATGCGTCAGTTTAAGGCACGTGCGAACGTTAATGTAGCTTTTATACCGCAAATCAATTAAATAAGAAGGCACTTGCTTCAGTCAAGTGCCTTCGGTAGAACCCAGACCAATTAAAATCCAGTTGCTTTGAGGAACTTTCCCACAAGGCAAGATCGATTAGCCAGTCGATGTTCTCCTTTTCCTCAATTTTATTCTTCTTCACTTCGAAATCAACGAATCATATCTGTCACTTATTTTTGGAATGAATCAAGAAAGAAATGGTAGACGAAGCAAGAATGGAGTACTGACAATTCTGAAGGGTTTACCGAAAACTCTGAATGAAATTTAGTGGCACAATGCTTAAAGAATATTCTATTTCCACCCAACTTGCAACGCAGGCCTCGCTTAATATTACCAGACTATTATAGTTTTATAGCAATCGGTAAGTTAAATCGTAAAGCTTTTCATTAAACGCAATCGTGTTAAACTCGATTAAGAAATTATAAGAAAAGGTGATTTTCTTTATGTTATTGTATTGCTGATTTTCACTGCAATGAATGAAAAATGACTGAAAATGCTGAAAACTCTGTTAACATTTCTTTCAGATATTTGCTTGCGAAATTTTATATACTTTTTTTTTTTAATTTGGATAATCACTAAAGAAAATGTTGGCCTAGGATTGAGACGTGTGAGTTACTCATCAGATACCCAAGGGTCAGACTCGTCTGACCAGTTCGAAGACAAAATAATTTCACCTCATCGTGGCAGTCTTTTCGGAATAAAGGTGTTTATAACCGATGTTTTATCTGGTTCTTACCAGATTCATTATTCCACAACGCCTTCCATTCACAGGATTTTAGAGTTAATAACAATTCACTCACATGAAAAAGTATATTTGGTATAGACATGGTACCCAAAGAGTTTGAACATTTACACTGGCTTCATATAATTTAGGGATTGAAAACTTGAGTAGTTGAACAAAGCGATTTTGACGACAATCTTTTTGAAAGGGTTGTAAAGCGCTTCTAGAATTACAATTTTTTTTCAAGTCGGTGTAACATGATATTAAAGGTTCTCAGTCGCATGGTTGAAGTCAACTTCCAAGTCTGGTCAGTCAACAAACCCCTCATTACACCTACAACTAGAGCTAAGTCCAAGCCATTAAAATCCTAAGTGGTGTTCGTTTAAAGCAAACATTATATCTCCCTCCAGAACAAAAATTTGTGAGCATACTGCATAATCATATGGTTGATATTGATGCAATACACACATTTACATACATAGATACATGCATTATGTGTGTGTGTGTGTATATATATATATATATATATATATATATATATATATATATATATATATATATATATATATATATATATATATATATATATATATATATATTGTCAAGGATTTACATTCTTCCTCCTATTTAGCTACCTTCTATGGAAAAATCCATCATCTAAGTTAACTTATAATTGAGCCAATATGGCGGAACCAAGCTGTTTTCCACTTATATGGACCGAGGGCGCATGCCATCGTAGCCTTCAGGAAATGCCTGGGCCTACTACACAATAGGTCTCCCTCCTTCAACCCCCATGCTACCAGCACACACCTAGATTTCCCCCCTTCTGAGGTAATGTTTTCAAAGTAGGCTTAGGGAGGAAATAGACGTTAGGGCGTAAACCACTCGGGGGCGAGTTAGCACCTTAAACCTTAGGCTCATTATCTTTAAGACCGCAATTCCTTTGATCTTTTTACTGGCAAAGAATTCGCTTTCAGGTAAAAGCCTATCGCTCCGATGCCACCGCTCGAGAAAGAAAGCAAGCAGACTCACTCCAGCTACCGGTATGGTGACATCTCTGTCTCTGGTGACGGCCCAACTTCATGATCGTACACCCGAGACGTGATATTTTGGAGCTCAAATATTCGTCTGAAATAGGTAAGCCGAGAGTGAATTTGGCGCCAGTTACCCCTGTCTCTCTTCACTAAATTCCTTCCATTTCTCTCATTTAACTTCAAACTTAATCCCTTCCTTTCCCAAGCTTCCTCCTTTGTGTGACGGAGAGCACGTGTTCCTTGTTTCAAAAGCCCAATCCACCACGATTCCAAGACTGTGATTAAGTGATTTCTCATATTTATAATCTGGGCTACGTAATGGTTAGAATTTAAGAACATGCATTTGTGTAATACTTTTATAGGGAGATTTCATTTCTCTTTCGTGTGGTATTAACTCCTTACCTCTCTTACAGGAATCCTCCCGTCCTGCCCAGTCCGTATTCATATGCCCTAGTTCATGACTGCCATCCAAATTGCGCAACTATTCCTGATTACAGCCTGAAAGCGAAAATCCTGTTACTACAAGAGAATCATATTAATTAACTGATTCCATTACCCTGGAGTTCACCCCTTCCAAAGAATTACCGTCTGTGACGACTTAATGTAATTTTAACATAACAGAGTTATTGCTATAACGGGGATTGTTGTACCTTTGGCCCCTCCTGTTTACATTGCTCATTTGCCAAGTACTGCATTGTTGCTCTACCGTATGTAATTTATGTGTTTTTAATGGGTTTGCATTTTACACTCTTTTGGGTCTTGCATATTTGCCCCATCCTCTGTAAATAAACCCCTTTTAAATTGTCAAAGAATTCTAATTCCAAATGGCGACCTTCCATTTATTACTCAAATCCAGGAAGTTCTAAGGTGAGTTCCCATAATTTTCATCTTTTGTTTATAAACTCGGGCCCCCTTGGTCCCACGGCAGTCAAGAAGGATAAACTGTTCCAATTCTCTCCCCAACCAAGGACCCAGTTTGTAACATATATATATATATATATATATATATATATATATATATATATATATATATATATATATATATATATATATATATATATATATATATATATATATATATATATATATATATATATATTACATGTGGGTGTGAGTTTTTGTATATGATAGTTTTGTCTCTAGTTCACGTGTGACTTTTTTTACTTACAGTATCGGAAATCATCGAATTTGGTTTACCTTTGGAAAACTTACTCCCCAAAGAAAAATGAAATATATATAACGACTGCACAGACCACGGCCAGCTTCCAACCTATGCCTTTCGGGTTTTGACGCAAGAGATGTCATATCATCCAGGTATTATATCTCTATAATGACAGCTCAATGGATATATGTCAGCGTCAACTCTTATCAAAATCTAAGAGGCACTGGTCCGAATGGTGGCCGGGATAGATGTACTTATCATAAATAATTCCATTTCTTTTTAAGTTATTAGCAAGTTAAAGTCAATTCGAGATTAAATAATTTTGCCAGACCACGGATTATACTTCTCAACTCTCATACACATGGGCCGGCAAGTTTGCTCTTAACAAATACGACAGATCTTATTCAGTATATTTTCTTAAAATTTAATGATTGCCTAAACTGAAAGTGCTGAAGACTGCAATAAGATTTCTTTCAAAGCTTTGCTTTCGTTATTTGACATACGTTGTTGTTTTTAAGTTGAACAATCACTAAAGATATATGTGACTGGGAGTGTTGTTGTGCTTTCTCTGCATTCAGGGACTGACCCGTATACGGTATTCATTGGCTACCCAAGGGTCAGACTCGCCTCGCCAGTTCGAATACAAGATAATATCACTTCAGTGTGGTAGTCTTTTCAGAATAATTTCAAAAGAGGAGAACCTGAGTCTTGCTATCTCTTTGACTTTAGCCCTTATTGCATAACATTAATAATTTGAGCCATTTTTCATCTTAAACAGCTCATATCATATCGAATTGATTTTCAAACTGTAAGAAACCACTTCTTACTCTTCAAAATCAAGCTTGCCACAAAAATCACAAGCAGCATTATCCCCAAGTCTTAACAACGGCTAGTCTCCAATTTGTGGGCATTCTCTCATGGAAGTATGTGATCACGAATTTTCATTCTCCTCTTCCTAGTGGGATAGTTATCATTCTCCCCCATTTTCAGTCCAGTGGTTCAAGAGATATTTCTCTCCTACTAGGACTGTGACTTAGAAAAATTCCACCATATACATCTTTGGTTTCCATACGGAAATTTTATTCGGATGGGGTTCATCAGCTAATTCTGTTTCCTCTGATGGCACGTCCTTTGTTTTACTTCTGTTCCTGCTGTCCTCTGTTTCATTTTCTTTTCCGTGTTCCTCTAAGTTTCTTGTAACTTGTTCGTCATTCGCTCTGCCTTCTTGTGTAGCCTGTTCAGTCCCCTTATTTCCATCCTCTTCAGATGCAACTCTCCCATTAACCTGAATATCAGGAAAGTCTGCTACACCACACACATGTACTCTGTCCTCCAGACCACAGTCACACTCAGCTGCCATGTGATTCTCTGTAGGACATTTATAACAAGATTTCAGTTGTTCAGTGAAATTCAGCACAACATAATGGGAAATCCTGTCATACCTGGTTCCCAATATTTTTCTGTGATTCTCAAGAATTCTTCCCATAATGACGTTGGCAGATACAGTTTATCGTTCAGCAGCCAACTGAACAGTCTTCCCAGAAAAAAAAAAGATTAACATAGAAAGGGACGTGAGCAAATCGCTCTGTAATAGTCTTGGAGCGATTTGTTCTTGATCAGGGGGACTGGCTTCTCAGGTGTGTTGCTCAGTCAGTCGGGCACCTAAGCAACAGTAACTACACAGTTCACCGCTCCAGTGGATCGGCGCCTCCTAAAGGTATTCGTATTTCAAAACACATTCTTTGAGTATACCTTGTACGGATATATGAATACGCTCATATACATACATATATATATATATATATATATATATATATATATATATATATAATATATATATATACTGTATATATATATATATATATATATATATATATATATATATATATATATATATATATATATACTGTATATATATATATATATATATATATATATATATATATATATATATATATATATATATAAAACTTTTATCACATCAACGTGATTCATATACAATTAGTAAGCTACAAACGTCCTTTAATATCCAATTCGCTCTACCCCGGAAATTATATAGTTGGCCCACGGGACGACGAACTTATTATCAACTAAAAAACTCTCCTTCGGTAACATATATGAAAATATATTATTTCCGAGGTAGAGCGAATTGATATTAAAGGACATTTTAGCTTACTGATAATATATATATATATATATATATATATATATATATATATATATATAGGTCATATTTTAGCTATAGTTTCTTTGACAGAGAATGTCTTCCTACATCCAAGACAATATTACCTATTAGACCCGTTAAATCATACTAAACTTTTATTGACATGAGCAATGAATTATGTACATCAAGTGCATAGAACCTCCACAAAGTTAGGAATATATATATATATATATATATATATATATATATATATATATATATATATATATATATATATATATATATATATATATATATATATATATATATATATATATATATATATATATATATATTATATCCAGAGTGTTTCGAAATTAGAGCCCACCCCCTCTACAGCATAAACTAATTCAGAACAGGTATTTATTTAAGTTTCCTCTGAGTATTTAATATTTTGTGTGGCCAGAAATGGCAATAAATTCTAGGAGAGCTTATTTTTTCAACACTTTCTATTATTAATAACCTCTATTATTCATGCTATGCATCCCATCTTATACAACATGGCAATATGGTTACGTATTTGTATAGTGTACTTCCAAGTAATGCTTATTCTAGGCATACTGAACCGTTAGAAAACCAACTGAAAAACTTCAGACGGAGAGAAACATAACATCATTTTGCTATCGTTTCCGTTGCCTTCCTCGGGTGGGTCTGTTTACTTACTGGCGTCGCGAGGAGTTCTTACAGCACCTAATTTAATAGCTGATCTCCATTGGCTGGTTGAGTGAGACCTGCAAATGGCTTGATGAACGATAGACCGTCTTTCTGGAAATGCGTGCGTCATTTCAAGAAGGGAAGAGCATCTGAACTGTATGGAAATGTTTTATTCTTCCACCTCATCTTAGATTGCCTTTCAATGTAGGCGCTTCTCCGTCGTGATAACCAGGGCGCAAATATGATAATTCAGTCTTGAAGTCGATCAAGGCATCCTTAATAACAAAGAATACGAACAATAAAGCATTATTGCAAAGATGCCGGCAGCTGTGCACAAAATATAACACAAGCAGCTGGAATTCGTTGCAAAATGTTAATGAAATTACATGGATTTCTAAAGATTAAAAAACGCTGGCTAAAAACTGCGTAAAAAAATAAAGATTCTATCTAAAAATTATTCTCGTTTCAGGGTGTTCTTCTTCCATCATGAAACCTATAAGGTTACTTGCATTATTCCTATCTTCAGGACTCCTTTTCAGCATTCATGGAGAAGTCAGTGAAACGATATGGAAACTGAAAGGCAAGTGTTATTTCTTGTGAACTTAGAATCACGGATTTGTTGTAAGGCTAGCGAGAGTTTTACCAGCAAGAATGCCGTCGCTAAACGCAATGAGTGAATAAAACAGTCGAAAGTATTTCTGGATTTTTATGCTGACAATTAATGATACGTACGAAACAGAAAATAGTCTGCAAAAAGTACCTGTAAGCTAGTTTGGAATAAAAGGCCATAATAATAAATTTTCAACACTAACGTAAATTGGAATTAATTGAATGTTAATCATAGTTTCATATGCCAGCAAATTATCTTACCAATGTTATCAACAGAATATAAGATTTATCAGACAATGTAATGGCTTTGCTCGCGTGATTTTTGTCTTGATTTAACATTGTAAGCGAAGATACCTCTTTTCTTATAGGTTTCATCTGAAGAAACGCGGTAGCTTTGTCCGTGTGATTTTCGTTGCCCTTTAACACGTAAACAAACTTCTTTCTCTTCCTTAGAGAAAGACCATCGCTACACGTTATCAGGGTCACTGCTCGTTTCTGTCAACGTATCAAGAGTAGCATGCGGGATATTGTGTCACACCGTTCAAACTTGCATTTCTTTCAATCACAACAGTAAGTATGATTATGGTTATTTCCCTGATGAAAATTACTTGGATAACAACTGTTTCAACCTAATATGGGTAATTCAAGGGTGCCATAAGATATACAGTAATTTAAAGATGTATATTTTCTTGTGTCTGTACAAGATTTTTCATGATGAATATGTAAACGTATTTTACCTTTTACAAAATAATCTATTTCATATTTATAAGAAAAGTCGAATAAGATTTTATAGAAGTGTCTTGGGATGGTAAAGAAATGAGAAATAAAAATAAAACCTGCTTCTAAGTGATAACATTTTTGGACTCCTGTTATGACATATACAACGGCGTTAAGACTAGTCAGATAATTGCTACTTTATAACCCACAAATCTCAAACTTAAGATTTGCCAAAAGTGAAAAGATTGCAAAATGACATTCAGAAGCTCCATAACCATTCTATAGAAAGTTTTGTGTTTCAAACCACAAGGCTGTCAAACCACAAGGGAATTCTTGAATTAGGCAAAGTTAGTGGATATTTGTCGGACGTCAGCTCAGGGAAGGATTTCATTTCTGTGGATATCTGGTCATCCATATGTCAGCACTGTCAAATTTTCTTGGTTTTGGTCAACTCAGAGTTCAGAAAGTTTATGAATTAACCAAATAAGATCTTCATTATTTGAAGCTACCAAGCAAATTACAAAACGTGCTTCTTAATTAAGCACACGACAAATGAAGCTTACTAACATTACAAATCAAGTTTACTCTACAAACTCCCCACAGAGGTAAACAATCAGTGTGAACTACTGAACACAGCCTTCCACAAACTAAACGACAATACGTTGATCAGAGCTCCCGGATGGAACTACTACAACTTTTTGCCTCCAAGACCGGTGAGTAGGGATTTAATTGCAATACTGATAAATACGATCCGTGTGTCACTAAACTGCTCACAAGTTTTAGAACTGGAAACACAAAGCACACTAGCTTAGTCAATAATTTATGCGAAGAGAACCGTGTTTATCTGCATGTCACATAAAGCACACAAAAAAATCTTGTTTCTAACCTAGCTATGTCCATGCAATGTACTGCACAGAGAAGTAAATTGATTATGCTGGAAAATGATTTTAAAAAATCAAGTCAAAACGTCCTGCAATGTAGTAGAAAATAAGTTCTGTTAACCCTAATACAAAATGGAAGATCATTTAGCGTGGTGTCGATCTAAAGCAGTACATTATGCATGAATTTTCGCTGCTATCAATATCGGAATGTGCATTGTAGTGGTTAAAAAATTATTAAATAGGCATGCACTCAGAAACATTTCAGTATATTTCACCCAATTAGATAAATTACCTTTAAGTAGATTCGCAACTCAGTCCAAGTTCTGAACTCCATTTCAAATATTCTAACAAGGTGAAACTGTTGAATAAGCTTGCATATAAACGTAAGCACAAACTCTGAATACGTTCAGTCATATTAAGTAAAAAATGATGCCAGAGGGATCATCATATCAAGTAAGCACAACAGTCTTGCCAAACCACTTTTATTAAAAGCTGTTAAATGGGGTCATACATTTCTCAAAGCGAGGAACTTCACTATGCTTTATGCAATTAAATGAAAAGTTGATAAATAGGGTAATACATTGTGCTTCACACATATCTTTAATATGTTTGATACAATTTGATAAAATGATGATAAAAAAAGGTCACACATCAGGCAAAACGTTGAACGTCATTATGATTAATCCAAATGGGAAAACGTCAAAATAAGGTCATACATCATACTAAACCTAAAACTTTGATGTATTTTCTCCAGTTCGGTACAAAGATGTTAAGATAATAGTCCTTATCATTTTCAACAGAAATTTAATACATTTAATCGAATTATTTATAAAACTACTAACTGGGGTCGCATGTTATACTTAACATATAACTTTCACATACTTCCTCAAATTAGAGAGAAAGTTATAAAGCAGGTTTACACAACATACAGTATTTTAGTATGCTTAATCCAGTCAGAAAACTGTTAACAAGGGTACCAAGCCATACTAAGCCAGGGGCGTCATTTGGGTTGGGGAGGGGGGGGTGGCTGGGAAGGTCAACTGCCCCCCTCAAGACTCAACTTGCCCCCCCAAGACCCAAGTTGCCCCCCCAAAAGCCTCAACTTGGCCCTCTCACCCCCAAGCCCCAAGAAGTAACAGCATGTTTTCTTTTTAAATGTGCAATCATGAATGTATAAAATATCTCAGAAATATTATGCTTCTTGATCTTTGTCTGTCTACTAGCTACCAGTGATGATGAGATAAAACATACAGTAGTGGGAGTATGTAATTTTTGCTGAAATACCTTGCTCATGTGGCTTCAAAAACACATAAAATAGCTCAAAAAAAACACAGCTGATTAGGCTCGCTTCGCTGGCCAAACCGTCTTTGCCATCCCCCCCCCCAACAAAAATCTGAAATGACGCCCCTCAACTAAGCATAGAGCTTTGGTATTCTTAATCCGATACATGATATAACGCTGATAAATAGGTTAAATACATCATGCGAATCACAGAGCTTCAGTGTTCTAAATCGACTGAATAAGCTTTGAATAGGGTCACACATCATCAGAATCACAGAAGTTCAGTATGATTAAGCCAATTTGATAAGTTTTTGTCAAAGAGGATCACATGTTAGACTAAGGTGAAAAAATATCTGTAAAGTAACATGAATGTAGTGTTTTCGCTTGGCGGATAATTGGGACACCTGCCATCCTCCCGCCAGTTCCCTGAATCGAAGGATAACTCCTAGTTACACCGCAGTGCCAGCCCAACCAAAGAATGGCCCTCCTCTACACCTCCTATATGCACTTATTGCAAAAGGAAAGGGCATTTGGGATCCCAGTGCAAATCTAAGGAAAGAGCCACTGCAAAGCCTCCCTCTGATCAATCCAAGCAACATCATAAATCTTCCCCAGCTCCTAAAAAGGACTTCAGCAAAATCTATTGTATTTCCTGCAAGATCTATGGACACTCCATCCTCTGGAATGATTGCCCTAGCAAAGCAGCTACACCCACCAATGGCCTGGCGGTTACTAATCATCCTTCCTTAGGCCATCCAGCTGAGGGTCCTATATTTGTGAAGCCTCCTCGAGGCAGCTACCCCACACGCCAGGCCAAGGCATTTGAAGACACTGATGTGCAAATCTCTCTGATACGGGAAGACAAGGTTCCCTATGGGGTAAAATTGACATATATAAATCATCACCGTCGAGAGTATCACCCTAAATTGATCCTAACCTCTGTTCCGAGTTGCCTCTGTAACCGTGAGCAAGTTAACCAAAATTTGTTTATGTACCCCACTTATGTGCTATCGTCAGATATGTGTGAGAAATTAATTGGTTATGCACGTTTGGTTTGAATTGATCGCCTAATGTAAGCTTAGTCAAATTGTTCCTCGTGAGCAATCAACACAATTTGTGCCTTGCAAACCTAATAATTGCAATTATGTGTTTTGAATTATTCAGTTCTTCGGAACACCCCTTTTCAACTTTGTACAGTAGCTGGCGTCTGTGTGCAAACTCTAACGTTCTTGTGAACAAACCTTGTCCTTTGGAACCATATAAACTCCATTCCATATCGCAGAATCTTACGTCCTTTGGGACACATCAAACCCATTCTTCATGAACAAACCTACGTCTTTTGGCACACATCAAACCTGTTTTTTGTGAACAGACCTACATCCTTTGGGACAAACCAGCTCCATTCTTCATGAACAAAACTTATGTCCTTCAGGACCCACACCAAATCCTGTTCTTTACAAGCAAACCCACACACCCTAAGGTGCCACAAACCGTTCTCTGAACACCCCTCTGCACTCGACGACGACCAGTTGTTGTGTGTATATAACTTACCATTTCCACTGTGAGTGCCACTGCACTGGCCATCCAGACCTTTGGCACCCAAGTGCCCAAGTGCCAACACCACAGCCATCACTTTTGTGTATGACAATCCCCACCAGCACCGTTCCTCTTGGTATTGAGTGCCACAAGCATATCCTTCACCTTGCTTGCACTCTTGGTAACCCAGTTGGGCCCTTGAGTGCTCCAAATCGCTCCAAGGAATGCTCCCAGTGCCATCCCTTTCAGCAAGGAGTACTGCCCAGTATTTGTAGGCACTCGCCCAAATTACTGCACATTGCATCCAGTCCTGTGCCACTCACCCGTTCTCTGGAACAACCTTACAATAAGTGCCAGTGCCACCCATCTCAGGGGCACTCCCATTACTAGTGGTGCCACCAGTTGACCCACACTATTTGCAACAACACCCTGCCAAAGAAGAGTGCCATTTCCATTCTGTGCCTTTTCTAGCACGGCCACTCATTACTTATCTGTGCCTATACTGCATAGCCTAGAGGCAATTTGTACCCATCAGTGCCACTTTGGCACTGCTAAGCAATCCACACCAAATTATTCAGACTAGTTGAAATATTCAACCCTCAGCAACTCAGCAAAATGGCCATCTATGAAGAGGCAGTTGCTATCTATGAGCAAATAGGACAGTAAGCAGGCAATACTGGAGGTCAGTTACAAGCTTATGTAAAAGAATGTATGGATGGCTGGCTTCAAAGACGCCCTTGTCACCCATCCAAAGGGGGAGCCCTTCCGCTAGGGTTGCCAGTTGAGGGGCCTATCTTTGTGGCACCTCCCAGATACAGTCCTTACCATCATCTGGTCTCCACTCTTGAGGACCCCCACAGCAAAATCTCCCTTACACTGGAAGACCAGGTACTGGCCCAGGCAGTCATCAACCCCAAGAAAACAATAATATAGAAAGTGTCGGCGGACGCAGGACAATACTCCCAACTGTCCAATTGAGGGTTATCTCACCCCAACAAAGGAGAATAAGTACCTTTGGAGTAGTTGATTTCCTTCCTGGATATTATGATCTCCTCCTAGGACACAGTCTCCTGACTCAGCTCCTTCTTGAGCCTGAAATGGGCCTGATCCTGCTAATTCTCCATCAGAAGTTTTGGTTCCGTCCAGCCCTGTTGTCAAGCCTCAGCCAGCGCCGACACCTGCTCCAGAGCCACTACCCAAGGGCTGGTCTCCCTTTAAGAGGTTGAGGCGAAAGTTCTGTGCTTTGTGCAACATGCGGGGCTATTTCACGTATTCCACCCAGTGTCCCACTAGGTCCGCTGCATCTCCAAAGAAACTGGACACGAGTGTTTCTTGGACTCACTGCAGTTCCAACTAAATGAAATAGAGTTCAGTGCTGCTCTCCCTGATGATGATTCAACCTGGGTGGAGTGGGGTTTATACCCCTTGGCTGATATAGAGGCCAAGGGCTCCAATATTGCACTGCATATGCCACCTGAGGATGGCCAAATCAGAGAGGACGAAGGAATGACTTTTGAGTGGGTGGATGGTGTCACCCTAACAATCCCCACCATCCTCCTGAGGGTGAGAACAAGTCACAGAAGCACTGGCCACATAACAATAAAGCAGTGCATCCATCTCAGAACCCATGGATATGATCCATGTCCCCAACAACAGTTCCGCCACGGGACCTATCAGGTTTCTCATCTCCTCTCCTATTTCACACCTTGGAGGCTCCCTAACCTTGCAAACTGATGATCTGTCTTGGCCCCCCTTTCCTACTTCCTGCCTTGTTGGCTCCACAGACTCGCACCAAATACTCGCACCACAGACTCGCAACCTGAGGCTCCATCTTGGTTTCCCTTTCCAGTGCCATTCTTAAACGAAGAGGAGCCCTTTCCTCTTAAAATCAGTGAAATGATAGGACCACCCAGTGCCAAACTCTCCCAGATGCCCGCCATTACCATGGCCACTCCTAGAGAGTCCCACGCTTCATCAGGTACTCCTGACAAAAATTCACTGTCAGTGGCACTTGAGTTCCCTGAGCAGTGCCACACTGTTCATCTCAAGTGTCGAGCCAATTCCCAATCTGATTCATGTGCCAGGCCCTGCTTTAGTGCCAGTGCCAGAGCACACCATAGATCTCCTTCCCAGAGATCCCAAACACACCTCAATTTACTTGCCAGTGCCATTTGAGTGCCCTGGGCAGTGCCTGTCTCCGTCCATCATGGACGTTGAGAAACTTCTCATTCCTTAAGGCTCCGCCCTTCACCCAATACAGGACTCCATGTCTTCACCTGACCCAGCACTTCCCAGAAGAAGTAACTTGAAGGCTACCCTAAAAAGTTGTAAAATGTTTTTTAGCAGGGGGAGCTGATATGAGCATTCATTGATTTTGAATGCATTTAGTAAGCTCTCTGCATATAATGTACTAACATGATAAAATTAAAGTAAAATGTTGTGTAGTTCAATCAGGCCCATACAAGTGGGAAAAACAGGAGTCGTGAGAACACTCCCTGCCAATTAGCAATTTGGTACAGCACCCACTTTCACTCCAGCAACTCCTCTCTCACTCCTAATGTCCCTCTATTGTACTCCCTTTTGTCCAACTTTGTGCTGTCGTACAATTTCCATATTTCAACCACACCTGCGACCCAGACGTCAGTGGACACCAGTGAAGCTGGCAAAATCTAACGGTAATCAAGCATGGGAAAAGGGAGGAGATTGGCAGCATGTAAGGACAGAGGGCAAGGGTTGCTCGTCAGTTTGTTGCAAGCCAGCAGCCCAGACAGAATTCTTGTCAGTCAGTCCTCTGAACCCCCTCCCTTCCTCCTATAGTTAACTTTTGTTGTGTCCACGGATCCAACCCACCAAAGATCCCTTGTATTAAATTCAAAGTCTGGCATTACCATCTTTTCCCCAGGACAAAGGTACAGTTGGATTTGGAATTGTTTGGCACACATTCTTTTACTATATTTCTGTTGCTCTCTAATATTCACTCCCTTGCAATCTCCTAAGGAGCCTAAGCAAAGTGGTGCAACTTTTACTTGTGTAATGTAAACATAAGTGCTTCTCCAGTTTGCATTCATTTGTTCTTTGAATGATTCTTCCTCTCAGCCTTCAGCATTTCCAAATGTGAACTTGTAAAGTCCCCACTCAACGGGTTTTCTATGGCGAACCACCTGTTTTCTACAGTGACTCCATAAAGAGATTGGGTCAAGCAA
>NC_089776.1:18845418-18875418 GCF_040412425.1 Macrobrachium rosenbergii | reverse complement strand
AGGATTAGAAAGAAATGTGAGTGAAAACATATTTTTTGGAGGAACCTAAATTTGGGCATTACTAGGTTTTGGAGCATAAAAGAGTGGTCGTTCTAGGGGACATAAAGGCAAAGGTAGGAGGTAGGGAAAGATACGGTATTATGGGCATATATGGAGTTGATGGAATAATCGAGAATGGGGAGTGTTAAGTGCTGTGGAAATTTTTTTGCAAAGGGCCTTATTGTTGGAAATAACATTGTTTCCAAAGAAACACGTTTCGAAATATATTACCTGGGAAAGAGTAAATGATGATGTAAAGAATTTGTTAAATTAAATGCGGGCATAGAGCTGAGGAGGCGTAATCTGACTGATGTAATGCTGACAATAAGGGCAGCTGGAGGTGTGTCTGATTATTATTTGGTTGAGCCTAAACATAAGATAAATTGGAATTAAAGCTAGAGAAGAGGCGAAAATGCAACTATAAGAGTAAATGAGACAAATAAGTATGATAAGGAGTAAGTGAGGAGAATATATGTGGAGACAATGAAGGTGGAATGGGCAATAGGGAAAGACATGAAAGTTAAAGGTATTTATGAAGAATGTTCAAGTTTTGGAATGAGATCATAGAGTCAGCAGGAGGCTGTGTGGTTTTAAGATAGTGAGAACACTGTCAAAAACATTAGTAAAGCAATTATAAGGTTAAGAATGGAGAAACTCCAGGGATTATATGTGAGATGGGCATGTTTTAATGAGGCAAAGTGTCTGAACAAATGGATGATAGAGATGACTGTAAGAATTATAGAGTATAACATTACTGAAAGTATATGGTAGGATATTGTTTCAGGAAGTAAGGACATGTCAGAAGGATTGAAATAGAAGGAAAAGGTGTGTGGATCGGTTGTTTGTTTGAAAATTGTTATATGGGAAATTTAAAAACAAAATGGAAAAGCTGCAAGTTGCACACATGGACATAAATAAAGCAGTTGGAGACACTGATATAGAGACAGTGTGTAGGAGGATAAGGATATGGTATAGAAGATAAATTGGTGCCAGACAAAATAAAATCATAGGATGGAAATGAAGTAAGTGTTAAAATTTGTAGGTGGGACACTGACTGATGTAAAAAGTTTGAGACAAGGATGTCTATGCCTTCGTAGATTGTTAATATCTTTTTATACGGAGTGATGAGAATAGCCAGTGAGAAGGGAATTGTAGGTGAAGGTGAGATTAGAGGTTGGGTTGTGAATGGAATGTGGAATAGCTGGTGTTTACCGCTGATACAGTGCTTATCTGGATAATGAAGATAAACTGTAGACAACTTAAAAAGTTTGAAAGCATTTGCAAGAGGAAAAAGCTGAGAGTAAATGTGAGCAAGAGTATGGTTAAGAAAGTATAAGGAACCAAAAAGCTGGGACAATGACTGTTAGCATTGATGATGGAAGAATGTATGTAGTAGACTTGTTTAAGAGTTTGTGAGTATATGGATAAGATGAGATAACGGTAGGATAGAGAAAAGGCGAGCTGTAGAATAGGTGAAGCAAACTAAGTTGAAGAATGTGTGCAAAAGACTAGGATGAAACTTGCAGTCCCTGCAGGGGCTAAGGTGAAATTTCTGAGGAAATTGTTAAGCCAACTCTTCTTTATAGAAGTGAAGGGCAAGTGATGAATTGTAAATGAAAGGAAGAAGTTGACACTAGAATAGTTTGAATAATATGCATGGCATAAAAAGGAATGATAAAGATGAGAAATGTAGCGACACAAACAAAGAAGTGGCAAAAATATTTGCATATGGGTAAGTGCAGAGATGATTTGATCATGTGGAAAGAATGTAGGATGGTAGAAGGAGAACAAGAAGACCTTGGAAAGGTTATTTAGGCGTGAATGAGGTACTGGGAAAAAGGACTCTAAATGTCAAGAAGGTGAGAGAATGTATGCAAACCAGAGGTAAATGGTACTGTATTTTTAGGGTGTTCGATGAACCTACTATATAGGTGTATGCAGTCAGTAACACAGAGGAAGCTCTCTGCAATGGGTTTCCATTGATTAATTACCAATTAAAGTGTGACTGGAGCAGTGATCTTTGCCTTGCTTTCTCTTGGGATCCCCTGTCATCGGATATATATATATATATATATATATATATATATATATATATATATATATATATATATATATATATATATATATATATATATATCAAGCACCACAGGGAAGAAATGAACTGGTTGTAGATCCTGACCAGAGTCGGCTTTATTGCTAAGCCATCTTCAGAGGACTGATACAAAGTGATAGAAATTCAGAGTATACAGTATATGGTGGCTGGACAGTACATACGTACATACCAACAGTAGGAAAACAAGAATTAGCACCTGACAGGTGTTTGCAGCTGTTTGTCATTAGTGACAGGTCTAATTTTATAAATCCGCCAGGACCCGTATTTCCGTTTTGGACGTCTTTCCTTAAAATTAAACTCCTTGCATATTTCTGAAGTTAATGGATCAAGTTGATACATTCCATTATTAATATTCTTGTGCTTGCTGAAACTTTCTTTTATAAAATTAGACTCAGTGATGTTTCTATCTAGTGCATCATTACAATAAGCTATCTTTTTTGCTCCTGCCCAGTTGACTGTTTTCCAATGCTTTCCCAGTTTGACCAACTTAAAATTTATGACAAAATTACATGGTATCTGGTATACACATCCTTTAGTATTGTCGGGCGAGTTCTGTGGAAGTACATGTTTCTGAAATGCAACATTAGCATCAAAATTCTTAAGAAGGGGGATATCTTTGAAATAATTATTATAACACGCACGTTTTTTGTGTTGTAAGGCTTTTCTTTGTTAACATAAGATGTCTTTTTTGCCACTCTGAATGTATTGTCCAGTACGAAGTCAGGATATTTCAATTTCTTGCAGATATTCCTAATCATATCTATTTCATCATCAGTGTATTCAGGGCTACATATAAGTAATGCTCTTAAAAACATGGATGTGAAAACTGATTCCTTAACATTATAGTTGCGACCAGAATAAAAGTGAACATAATTATAAATATTGTTTTTTTTCTGTATTTAAATTCATTACTAGTTCTATGTATTAGACAATCGAGAAAGGGTAGGCAACTATCCTCTTCCATTTCCATAGTGAATTTTATTGATGATAATAGTTCATTTAATCTAACAAAGGAGTTATTTAAACTTTTACCAACTGACCAAACACATACTATGTCATCAACATACCGGAACCATATTTCATTGCGTGAAATTATTTTGTTTAATACTTTGCTTTCGAAAAATTCGACGTACAAACTACTCAGCACTGAGGAACTGAGGATAACGGGTTACCCTTTGCCATGCCAAAATTTGAGAGTAAGATTTCCGGTTATATTCAGATTCACATTCTTTTACACAAATTTCAATTAATTCTATTATCGTGTGCTTGGAAAATGATATATCCAGTTGTGAGTTGTCGAGCAGTCCCTTAAAAACTCCGGCAGATCGTCAATAGGTACCTTTGTTAATAATGAAGTTACATCAAAACTGACCGGCTTGGATTCTCTTTTGATCTGTACATTACTCGAGTTAATATTTATCAAGTCAATATTATTCTTAATATTGGAATCAGAGATGGTACCAACCAATGGGTTAAGAATATTCATTAGGTATTTTACTAATTTGTCAGCTTTTCTATTATAGTTCTAAGAGCATTACATACATGTAGCCCTGAATACATTGATGATGAAATAGACATAATTAGAATATTGGCAAGAAACTGAAATATCCTGATTCTGTATTAGACAATGCATTCAAAGCGTCAAAAAAGGCACTTTATACTTACAAAGGGGAGCTTACATACACATACACAAAAAAACCCTCTTGTGCTGCCATATGAAAATGATTTCAAAGATATTCCCCATCTTACTAAATGATGTGTATACCAGATTCCATGTAATTCCTTTCATAGCTTTTATATTGGTCAAACTGGAAAAGCATTGGTAAAGAGAATAGCGCAGCTTAAAAGATGTGTAGGAAATACATAGGTGAACAGTGGAATTTTTTAACATGTCAGGGAAACCAGTCATACAGTCAATTGGGCAGGAGAAATAAAAAGTTAGTTTATTCTAATAATGAACTAGAAAAAACATTATCGAGTCTAGTTTTATAAAAGAAAGTTTCAGCTTGAATAAGAGCGTTAGTCATGAAATGTTTGGACTTGATCCATTAATCTCAAAAGAAATATGCAAGCAGTTTAATTTTAAGGCAGGTACTTCAGAGCAGAAGAAAAGGGAAATACGGGTCCCAGCAGATTAGTGAAATTTGACCTGTCAGCAATGACAAACACCTACAAACGCCTGTCAGGTATTAATTCTTCTTTTCCTACCGTGTTGGTATGTTCGTATGTACTGTACCTGTACTGTACCGCTAATATATATGAATCTCTACCACTCTGTATCAGTACTCTGAAGATGGTTTAGTTAGTAATGAAGCCGACACCAGTCAGGGTCTACAACCGTGTTTCATTTCTTACTTGTGGAGTTTGATATTACAAGCATATATATATATATATATATATATATATATATATATATATATATATATATATATATATATATATATATATATATATATATATATATATATATTCTTCATACTGGAATAGGAGATGGTACCAACCAATGGGTTAAGATCACTGTCCCATTCGTATTTCAATTGGTATTTGGTGGATCCACAAAGACCTGTTTGTTAGGATGCTTGTTTTACTATCAAGAGGTTCCAGTTCCGTGTCCAGAAGAGATAGAATGCATAGGCATGTTCCATCAAATTTCACTGGGTTTCTATACGCATTAGCAGGAAATTGCGTAGCTGGTAGTTATACCACTATGGTGGATGACAGTCAATATAGAAAAGGGATAGGACTAGCATCCTCGGCCCAATACTTGCTAAGAATCCCATGGTTGACTTCTAATGAATGGAGGGGTTAGTGTGGGAAATCTGTCTATCTCTCCTTTCAGCCTGCAAGATGGTCATCATGTACGATACAGATTTCATTGGAGAGGACTCTGCCTTCACCAATCGCCCTGTACCTTACTACGAAGCTTTGCGACTATGCATGACTTACACTTGCCTTGGGATGGTCTGCTCCAGAAATGCAGGTAACTAGAAATTTTCGTCACATTTCCATCAGAATTTGTATTCTAGATATCAGTGTTATTATGACATACCTTATAAGATCAATATAAAATTGTGCTAAGTTTGAACGTCGTTATAATGCCATTTCATCAACAAATTGGCTGAAGTGTTTTCTTTATTCTCAGGCACATGCTGGCTGAAGAAAAACACGCAATTCACGTCAACTAGAACAACTTCATTTAATGACAATTTTCTCTACTGGTACACTGCTTGCGAATAGGTCAACCATGGAATTTTATCCTGTTATTCTGCAACCAGATTCGCGGTAACGCTCGAAGACAAAAGTCTGCTCTTGACACTCCTCTTGCAAGATGAACAAGCTTTATATCACCAGATGATTTTCAGTGAAGGAAACATTTTTGAGTCTTATCTTTAGACCTTCACATTTCAGCTTCATGACTTAACTTGTGATGGATGTGTTACTGCCGTCTGGTGAAGTAGTTCAAGGCTTTATTGTGCCCTGTCATTACTTTGTAAATTTAGCTCTTTAAAATCAGTGCAGAGAGTGACCTTAACATTCTGTTGCTTAAGTATATTCTCCATGTGCATTAACCAGTGATGGTAAAGTAAAATAAACCAGGGAATGACGATAATGACGAATTTCAATTATCCTAATTCGTTCATCTATTTTCTCATACAAAAAGGAAAGGAAAATCGAGCTAGAAAGGTACTTTCACAGTGCTCAGGAAATCCCAGTGCCAAGTCATATATCCAGCCTTGATTTGTAGGTCTGGCTTCATTGGTGAATAAGTTTACATCAAGTCTTATAGGCTTATTTTTCCAGGTTTCTCGATCTTTACCAATTGAATGAATAAAAAATAATCATGCAAAGAATAGCAAACAACATATAAAAATTACCAGACTTTGAATTTAATTAATAAAAGGCAGTCTACTTTATTGTCTCCGGGAGCCTTGCCCTACAGTAAGTGATAAATGTCTTTAAGACTGATATTAACTTGTGAAGGGAGGCCGTCATCTCAAACGCCATGAACAGTAGGTGTGGAAACAGTGTAGGCCAGGCTTCATTGATGACCAAGCTGACATCAAGTCTTATAGGCTTATTTTTCCCGTTTGTCGATCTTTAGCAACTGAATGAATAAATAAAAAATCATGCGAAGATTAACAAATCTATTTTGCTATTAAAATTTTATACTAAAGCCGGTTTATAAAAAAATGGCAAAACTTTGAAATTAGACGATAAAAAGATAGTCTAGTTTAGGTCTCGGGGGAAGCCTTGCCCTTGAGTAAGTGATGGATGTCCTTAAGACTGATATTAGCTGATGAAGGTGGCCATCGCCTAGAGCCTCGATGGCTTGGTCGGTAGAGCAGCAGCCTCGGACTTCATAGAGGTCTGTGGCTCGGGTTCAAATCTGCAGCCGACCGGTCAGAGAGGCGGACACTTTGCTATCCGTGTAAGACACCCCAGGATTATGTATGTAATCAACGGATAGGTTTGCTGAAAGCAAATGGGTGTTACAGACTAATACACACACAAACAAAGCCACTCCAACATCTTCTAAAAACATAACAGACACCTCACATGTCTCGAACTGTTGACCTAACCGCTCAAGTCTCCTCGCTGCTGGGAGAAACGGAGTTGGGGATTTGGTGCGATACATGTACACATGCGCTACCGGGGTCTAAGCGATGTCAAGCAGGGCAGCCGATCAAGGCTACGGCCTACCCCAACGCCAAATCAAAGTCCTTCAAAAGAAGGCATCGTGCTTACCCCATATAAAAAATGGGAAAAAGCACGTTAAACGAAGAAGAAGAAGAAGAAGAAGAAGGGGGCCATCGCTTCCCATGCTATGAATAACAGGTATGGAAGGGGTGAAGTGTGCCAGGGAATGGGTCTGGTCTAACAGCTTCACTAGGCCTATCACTGGGCTCGAATACCAGGACCCTTGTCTTCTAACGACACAAGTCGGTGGATGAACAAATATCATTTATTCGAGACGCTATCTGATTTCTTGATACCTGCATCAACATAAAGACAAAATAATCTTAGAGCGCTAGCAATAGTCACTCCTGCAACTTACAGCCGTTATAACAGTGATAAATCTCTTACGGAAGTGAATAAGGATAAACCTCACCTCCTATACCATAAGCCTCACACACAGAACTTCCCCTAAGCGATGACCTAACACTTAAACAAGAACCCCAACTTGTCTGCATATCAACATATTTCTTGGGTGTGGCTTGGAGGGGGGTCATTGCCCCCCATCCCACAATTGACGATAAGTCATTGCATTGTTTTCCTGGAATTATCATAAATTAGTTCATTTTGTTTGAAGAATGTTAATGGGAATGAATACTCAAAAGCTGGTTATTCTATCTTGGAAAGAAATTGCTCTTGTCAAATTTGAGATTAATTTGTTGCAAATAAATATTTTTTCTTTGTCCTGAAGTAAATTCATTAGAAATGACTCGTACAAGCAATTGTTGAAATTTAAGACTAGTCAGTAAATGATTTGACTAGCTGGAGATGGACCATTTGCTTGCTCGGAATCGTGTTTTACAGCAACTTTCTTATCATCAACCTATATACAACGTCTGTCTCTCCCTCCTTTGGCACAGCTATATGTGCTCTCATTTGCATATAGAGAAATGCACATAAGACCAGCTGGTGTTCAAACCTTCAGCTCATCTTTGTTAGCTGAAAAACTCACGCGCACAAACAAACATATCCCCCTATGTCTTTTTGGGAAGGCGTAGGGGGTTAACATCTGAGAGTTCATCATGAATGCGGAACTGCACACATGAAGTTATTAATTATGAGAAGATCAAAATTGTTCGAATTACGAAGGTGTTCCATACACCGAACATTGTTTTCATCAATCTATCTTACATTAAAAATGTGTTAGTTCGTATAATTAATCATTCATACATTATTTCCTTATTTTCGAAACGAAAAATAAGCAATACATTTTGAACAAGCTACTAATAATCCGTATGGTTGTATGTAATTGCTCATTATCAATGTGAGCATAAATTACACATATTTCGTTTAGGCTGACATACAGTAGGTATGCATGAGCGTTAACAAATCAAGAAAAGCAGAAATGTGTCATTAACTGTGGCTTTGTTGCTTCTTATCGCATATATTTTCTTTCAATTAATTTACGGAAAACACTCTGAAACAAAGAAAAACAGTCACCATTCATCAAACCTACCAGTAACGATACGAAATAATAATAATAATAATAATAATAATAATAATAATAATAATAATAATAATAATAATAATAACACTGTAGCGAACTGGCAAAGGCCCAAAAGTTTCCGGCCCAGAAAAACATTAATGCTGCCTTGTGACAGGGGCGTCATTTCAGATTTTTGTTGGGGGGCAAAGACGGTTTGGCCAGCGATGCGAGCCTAATCAGCTGAGTTTTTTTTTTTTTATTTTGAGCTATTTTATGTGTTTTTGAAGCCACATGAGCAAGGTATTTCAGCAAAAATTATATACTCCCACTACTATATGTTTTATCTCATCATCACTGGTAGCTAGTAGACAGACAAAGATCAAGAAACAATATTTCTGAGAAATTTTATATACGAGTATTTATGATTGCACATTTAAAAAGAAAACATGCTGTTACTTCTTGGGGCTTGGGGGTGAGGGGGCCAAGTTCAGGCTGGGGGGGGGGCAATTTGGGTCTAGGGGGGCAAGTTGAGTCTTGAGGGGGCATTGATCCCCCCAGCCCCACCAAATGACGCCCCTGCCTTGTGACAACACCCCCCCCCCCGGCCCCCGCCCTCACCGGCTCTACAGCACGACAGCAATCACTACAAGTGTGGGAGTCTGGTCAGATCGGCGATAAGTGTGCCGATAATCAATATCACCGGGAATGGCAACATACAAATTCCGCAACTTACGGCAATGGCATACAATCATAGGTTATGGACAACCTAATAGGTTCTTGGTCTAAGTTAGGACAGTGAAGCAACTGTGAAAGTTTAGGACAAGTTACTAAACCAAAGTAAGCTCGACTAGGAATATACCTAACTTATAACACTAATATGAAGGGCCATCGAACTGAACTACCAAATCATAAACTCATGAAAACTTTATTACATGAACCTTAACATTAATATCAATAACTACACAGCAATCAAGGAGAGCCAATCACCAAAAATTGAGTGAAAGTAAATAACCAAGAAATTAGCATTCATAAACGAATGTTCTATACTGGAGTGACTTTAATAACAAGCACATGCTGGTTAAGTCTGAATCGGTTGCACCAATTAAGTTGAAAATCAACTTCAACGAAGAGGATTTCAGCCTTGCCTCGCTAACCTAACCCGCCACTTCCTTTGTTTTTTTCTTCCGCCCCTCCGCCCGGCAAATCTGCTGATACAGAACAGAGGACAGCCAAGATGCGCAAGACAGACAAACAAAGCATTTACAAATTAAATTTTTGAAACTGACAAAAGCAAAGCTGCTGTATTTGCATGATTCTTAACAAAGGTCAAGCAAAGAAAATGCAACCATAGGCAATTTACTGACCAAAACAATCAATAATTAAATTTGAAACCATATGCTCAATAAAAGAAAGTGCAACAATAAACAATAATATGTCTAAAAAAGTACTAAATTTGAGATTCACTGAAGTGATTGCTGAGCATCCCTAAGCATTAACTTAAGTTCTCTCCTGGGAAAAAATGTGAAGATATTCGTGATATTCTCTACAAATGTATTGACCAAAGTAGAATGCTTATTAACAAGCAGACTGGTCATCATCATGGCATTTTTTTAAAGTGCTGTTTTCTCTGAGGCTTATAACCTGTTTTGTTCCATTAAGCGGATCTCTCTCTCTCTCTCTCTCTCTCTCTCTCTCTCTCTCTCTCTCTCTCTCTCTCTCTCTCTCTCATGTTTTGGCCCAGCTCATTCATTTAGTTTATCATTTCCTCCCCCATGCCTAGGATGGAGAGAACAGGACTGACAGTTCTTTTTGCCCTTTTCTTAATGTTCGGAGGCTTTTCAATGTACCGCCAACAGTGACCTTTAGCCTAAGTAGAGGTTCAAATGACTTGTAACATAAACACACAAAACGCTAGTCATTATGATCTAAAACTTAGCTTTTGCACGAACTTAAATTTGCACGACACCTAGTAATAGTTGAGAGAGAGAGAGAGAGAGAGAGAGAGAGAGAGAGAGAGAGAGAGAGAGAGAGAGAGAGAGTGCAGAGCATCACTGACCAGTGATAATAAATTAGGTAAAGGTTCTTCAGGGCTAAAGTCTAACAACATTCATTGCTTATATCTTTTTTTATGGGTAAAATACAAGATCACAACTGGAGGGAATGTTCTTACAAAGAAAGCTAAAATACTGTTCACGTCAAACTAAAATCGATGGGGAACAGACCTGACTTAATTTTCAATTTAAACCCAAATTAAAGGATACAAGAACGTTAAAATGTGCGAAAAGATTATGAACGAGTCTGGATATTACATATTTCTTTCTAGCAGACAGAGTTTATGCGACTTATGTTTGTAAAGATGCTTCAAAACGCTCACCAAGTGTAGAGACGTCGTCACTATAAAGTTATCAAGCAGAATAAGAAGGCTGGTCGTGAAATCGTTAAGCATTAGGGGGTTTTCAGTGTGACTCTATAGAAATGAAAATAGAATCTTGAAGAAAGCAGGTTACGAATCTGAAATAGTTGAAAAGATGGGTTGTAGATTGCGAATCTGAAATGGTTGAAAAGGTAGGTTCTAGAGGATATCTCACGGGAACATCAACAGGTAGGAGCTAAAACCTTTTTAGTTTCTCTAGAAACAGTTCCCAGTGAGTCTTTATCGCCTTTCTTTCGTTATCATATGGGTCTTTTTCATTTGGAGGACTCACTCCACTTTTTTTTTTTTTATCATATTTGAAGTTTTTCTTCACCTTCGGTTATTTGGATTTCCATTGAATTTCTCGTGACATGTACAGTACACGTGTGAGTGCTGAATTTACCCGTAATGTTAATGCGTCAGTTTAAGGCACGTGCAAACGTTAATGTAGCTTTTATACCGCAAATCAATTAAATAAGAAGGCAATTGCTTCTGTCAAGTGCCTTCGGTAGAACCCAGACCAATTAAAATCCAGTTGCTTTGAGGAACTTTCCCACCAGGCAAGATCGATTAGCCAGTCGATGTTCTCCCTTTTCTCAATTTTATTCTTCTTCACTTCGAAATCGACGAATCATATCTGTCACTTATTTTTGGAATGAATCAAGAAAGAAATGGTATACGAAGCAAGACTGGAGTACTGATGATTCTGAAGGGTTTACCAAAAACTCTGAATGAAATCTAATGCCACTATGCTTAAAGAATATTCCATTTCCACCCAACTTGCAACGAAGGCCTCGCTTAATATTACCAAACTATTATAGTTTTATATCAATCAGTAAGTTTAATCGTTAAGTATTTTATTAAACGCAACTGTATCAAACTCGGTTAAGAAATTATAAGAAAGGGTGATTTTTTCATATTATTTGTATTGCTGAATTTCACTTTAATGAATGAAAAATGACTGAAAAAGTTGAGGATTCTGACAACATTGCTTTCAAATATTTGCTTGCGATGCTTGATAGATAGAGTCATAGCTTATCGAGAACTATTAAATAGCTAGGAATCAGTTTCGTCGCTATGGTGGGTCCAGGGCACCCCCAAGTCAGACGCTTAGCCCCCCCTCAACCTCCCCCCAACACCGTTGAAATTCCCTATATAGCTAGACTTCAACCCTTTGGTAATCAAAAGCAGAATTATAGTCATGGGATTTTAAAGACAAATGATATGTTTGTTCATGATATTTTGATCCAACTTAATGTTATTAACTTATGTAAGAAGTGACTGAAACTATAGTTACAGTTTTGAATAAGTGCAATGCAATTTGCTGAAGCTGCTTAGAGTTAATATCCATGGAGAGGAGATGAAGAAGAGGGAATGGGATAGGTTGAAATTTTGATGAGATTTTGGAGGGTCATAAGTCTTTCGTGCTATTGATGATATGTACTGTTTTGACATATTTACATGACGAGGATATTATACTATAGTTGAAAATTAAAACTTGATAATAGAAATTAGGTTATTGTTAAATATAAGGTTGTGGGGAAATTTACATTACAGTATTTGATACATTTGCATATAGTAAGAGCTGAAAGTTAATTGAAAATTGAGCTCTATAATTTCAAATGCAGGTTTGCTAATTGTTAATACTACTGTATTATTTTCCTTCATTCATATGGATATATGCTGTACATTCGAGAATAGTATATTTTACTAATTACAGAATTGGTACATTAGTTTTGTGTAATTTTCTTTGGTCCCCCGAAAATATCTTGGCCCCACCTGGGGCCCCCACTGATGGAATGCTAGCTGCGCCACTGCTAGGAATTCACAACTTATCGAAGACTATTAAATAGCTAGGAGTTTCAAACCCATCAATTAAAGAGGAATTTACTTACACTGGTTTCCAATTCTGGACCACTAAGCACCTTGCTTGAAAGTTACTAATGGGAATCCATTAAAGAAATACATGCAACTTAGCATGGCACGGTTAAGAAATTCAATTCTCTTGGAAAAGTGTGAGCTACAACGTGTCAATGGCAACAAATGAAATATAAAAATTAAAACTATTATTTCAGTCGAGTGAAGCCTAGAATTCTACCTCAAAATAACAGATTTTTTTTTTTTTTTTATTTCGAATTTCCGTGGTACATCATTCACAATTACATATAACTTTTTTAAAGATTTAAAGAAAGAAAGAGAATTTATCAGGACTTTGCTCTCCGGTCTGTCTCCAAAGGACATTTGGCTGGCAGAGATGTTTGGCTGAGAAATATCAACCGCCAAGGTAGCTGGCGGTTGGTAAAGCCCAGTCACCCAGAGTACACAAAAACTCCGACTTTGACCCTTTATAACTTTGGAAATATTCAACTGATCGGGATGAAACTCCGGCTTTAGAGGTTTCCCACTAAGGTCTCTAATCGTGCCAATTTTTTTCGAAAAACGCTCAGCCGTTCCGGAGATCCAAATATCGATTTTTTATTTTTAGCTTTCAGGGGATGTGGTAAGGGGATGAGTAGGTGGGTGGGTGAGGGACCTAACATCTGTGGAGCAGAAACCATAAAAGATACAGCCGTGATACTTAGTTTTTCTGAAAGCTCGTATTCTGGAGAGGTGCCTTTGGGTTTTTTTTTTTTTTTTGAAATAACGAAATTTTAAAGTAACAGTGCGCCAATCAATTTAGCCGCCAAAATTCAAATTTTCTGATGCTCAGGTATGGACTGCTCACAACATTAGAAGAGACGCCGTTTTTTTTAAAGTGTGTAAATAGCAAGTGGTGTTAGGAGAAGCTGGCCGACTTGCTGTCAATTTTATCTCAATTAAAAGTTATCACACACACGTTGAATTTACCAACGCGGTTTTGGTTTTAGCGATCGTTCATGGAAAATAAATTCATTTCCCACATTCATGGATGGCATCACAAAACTATTGCCAGTGGGTAGCATTACAAAGCTATCGCCAGTGCTCATGAGTAACATTAAAATTCACTGTCAGTATTCAACAGTAACTTCCAAACTCATTACTTGTGCATGAGTATCAAACTTACCGCCTGTGTTTATGAGTAACAAACTCATTGCTTGTGTTCATAGAGTAAAACTCATTGTGTTCCAGAGTAAAACTCATTGCTTGTCCACATAGAAAGAACTCATTGCCTATGTTCATAGAGTAACAAACTGATTGCCTGTGTTAAACAGAGTAACAAACTCATTGCCAGTGTTCACAGAGTAACAAACTCATTGCCTGTGTTCACAGAGTAACAAACTCATTGCCTGTGTTCACAGAGTAACAAACTCATTGCCCGTGTTCACAGAGTAACAAACTCATTGCCTGTGTTCACAGAGTAACAAACTCATTGCCTGTGTTCACAGAGTAACAAACTCATTGCCTGTGTTCACAGAGTAACAAACTCATTGCCTGTGTTCACAGAGTAACAAATTCATTGCCTGTGTTCGCAGAGTAACAAACTCATTGCCGGTGTTCACAGAGTAACAAACTCATTGCCAGTGTTCACAGAGTAACAAACTCATTGCCTGTGTTCACAGAGTAACAAAATCATTGCCTGTGTTCACAGAGTAACAAACTCATTGCCCAGTGTTCACAGAGTAACAAACTCATTGCCTGTGTTCACAGAGTAACAAACTCATTGCCAGTGTTCACAGAGTAACAAACTCATTGCCTGTGTTCACAGAGTAACAAACTCATTGCCTGTGTTCACAGAGTAACAAATTCATTGCCTGTGTTCACAGAGTAACAAAGTCATTGCCTGTGTTCACAGAGTAACAAAGTCATTGCCAGTGTTCACAGAGTAACAAACTCATTGCCTGTGTTCACAGAGTAACAAATTAATTGCCTGTGTTCACAGAGTAACAAACTCATTGCCTGTGTTCACAGAGTAACAAACTCATTGCCAGTGTTCACAGAGTGACAAACTCATTGCCTGTGTTCACAGAGTAACAAATTCATTGCCAGTGTTCACAGAGTAACAAAGTCATTGCCTGTGTTCACAGAGTAACAAACTCATTGCCTGTGTTCACAGAGTAACAAACTCATTGCCAGTCTTCACAGAGTAACAAACTCATTGCCAGTGTTCACAGAGTAACAAACTCATTGCCAGTCTTCACAGAGTAACAAACTCATTGCCAGTGTTCACAGAGTAACAAAGTCATTGCCAGTGTTCACAGAGTAACAAACTCATTGCCAGTGTTCACAGAGTAACAAAATCATTGCCTGTGTTCACAGAGTAACAAATTCATTGCCTGTGTTCACAGAGTAACAAACTCATTGCCAGTGTTCACAGAGTAACAAACTCATTGCCAGTGTTCACAGAGTAACAAAGTCATTGCCAGTGTTCACAGAGTGACAAACTCATTGCCTGTGTTCACAGAGTAACAAAATCATTGCCTGTGTTCACAGAGTAACAAATTCATTGCCTGTGTTCACAGAGTAACAAACTCATTGCCCGTGTTCACAGAGTGACAAACTCATTGCCTGTGTTCACAGAGTAACAAATTCATTGCCTGTGTTCACAGAGTAACAAAGTCATTGCCTGTGTTCACAGAGTAACAAACTCATTGCCAGTGTTCACAGAGTAACAAACTCATTGCCTGTGTTCACAGAGTGACAAACTCGTTGCCTGTGTTCACAGAGTAACAAACTCATTGCCTGTGTTCACAGAGTAACAAATTCATTGCCTGTGTTCACAGAGTAACAAAGTCATTGCCTGTGTTCACAGGGTAACAAACTCATTGCCTGTGTTCACAGAGTAACAAATTCATTGCCTGTGTTCACAGAGTAACAAAGTCATTGCCTGTGTTCACAGAGTAACAAACTCATTGCCCGTGTTCACAGAGTAACAAACTCATTGCCTGTGTTCACAGAGTAACAAATTAATTGCCTGTGTTCACAGAGTAACAAAGTCATTGCCTGTGTTCACAGGGTAACAAACTCATTGCCAGTGTTCACAGAGTAACAAAATCATTGCCAGTGTTCACAGAGTAACAAATTCATTGCCTGTGTTCACAGAGTAACAAACTCATTGCCTGTGTTCACAGGGTAACAAACTCATTGCCAGTGTTCACAGAGTAACAAACTCATTGCCAGTGTTCACAGAGTAACAAAGTCATTGCCAGTGTTCACAGAGTAACAAACTCATTGCCAGTGTTCACAGAGTAACAAAATCATTGCCTGTGTTCACAGAGTAACAAATTCATTGCCTGTGTTCACAGAGTAACAAACTCATTGTCAGTGTTCACAGAGTAACAAACTCATCGCCAGTGTTCACAGAGTAACAAAGTCATTGCCTGTGTTCACAGAGTAACAAACTCATTGCCAGTGTTCACAGAGTAACAAAATCATTGCCTGTGTTCACAGAGTAACAAACTCATTGTCAGTGTTCACAGAGTAACAAACTCAGCCAGTGTTCACAGAGTAACAAATTCATTGCCTGTGTTCGCAGAGTAACAAACTCATTGCCGGTGTTCACAGAGTAACAAACTCATTGCCAGTGTTCACAGAGTAACAAACTCATTGCCTGTGTTCACAGAGTAACAAAATCATTGCCTGTGTTCACAGAGTAACAAACTCATTGCCCGTGTTCACAGAGTAACAAACTCATTGCCCGTGTTCACAGAGTAACAAACTCATTGCCAGTGTTCACAGAGTAACAAACTCATTGCCTGTGTTCACAGAGTAACAAACTCATTGCCTGTGTTCACAGAGTAACAAATTCATTGCCTGTGTTCACAGAGTAACAAAGTCATTGCCTGTGTTCACAGAGTAACAAAGTCATTGCCAGTGTTCACAGAGTAACAAACTCATTGCCTGTGTTCACAGAGTAACAAATTAATTGCCTGTGTTCACAGAGTAACAAACTCATTGCCTGTGTTCACAGAGTAACAAACTCATTGCCCGTGTTCACAGAGTGACAAACTCATTGCCTGTGTTCACAGAGTAACAAATTCATTGCCAGTGTTCACCGAGTAACAAAGTCATTGCCTGTGTTCACAGAGTAACAAACTCATTGCCCGTGTTCACAGAGTAACAAACTCATTGCCAGTCTTCACAGAGTAACAAACTCATTGCCAGTGTTCACAGAGTAACAAACTCATTGCCAGTCTTCACAGAGTAACAAACTCATTGCCAGTGTTCACAGAGTAACAAAGTCATTGCCAGTGTTCACAGAGTAACAAACTCATTGCCAGTGTTCACAGAGTAACAAAATCATTGCCTGTGTTCACAGAGTAACAAATTCAACAGAGTAACAAACTCATTGCCAGTGTTCACAGAGTAACAAACTCATTGCCAGTGTTCACAGAGTAACAAAGTCATTGCCAGTGTTCACAGAGTGACAAACTCATTGCCTGTGTTCACAGAGTAACAAAATCATTGCCTGTGTTCACAGAGTAACAAATTCATTGCCTGTGTTCACAGAGTAACAAACTCATTGCCCGTGTTCACAGAGTGACAAACTCATTGCCTGTGTTCACAGAGTAACAAATTCATTGCCTGTGTTCACAGAGTAACAAAGTCATTGCCTGTGTTCACAGAGTAACAAACTCATTGCCAGTGTTAGAGTAACAAACTCATTGCCTGTGTTCAAACAGAGTGACAAACTCGTTGCCTGTGTTCACAGAGTAACAAACTCATTGCCTGTGTTCACAGAGTAACAAATTCATTGCCTGTGTTCACAGAGTAACAAAATTCATTGCCTGTGTTCACAGGGTAACAAACTCATTGCCTGTGTTCACAGAGTAACAAATTCATTGCCTGTGTTCACAGAGTAACAAAGTCATTGCCTGTGTTCACAGAGTAACAAACTCATTGCCCGTGTTCACAGAGTAACAAACTCATTGCCTGTGTTTCAGAGTAACAAATTAATTGCCTGTGTTACAGAGTAACAAAGTCATTGCCTGTGTTCACAGGGTAACAAACTCATTGCCAGTGTTCACAGAGTAACAAAATCATTGCCAGTGTTCACAGAGTAACAAATTAATTGCCTGTGTTCACAGAGTAACAAAGTCATTGCCTGTGTTCACAGGGTAACAAACTCATTGCCAGTGTTCACAGAGTAACAAAATCATTGCCAGTGTTCACAGAGTAACAAATTCATTGCCTGTGTTCACAGAGTAACAAACTCATTGCCTGTGTTCACAGGGTAACAAACTCATTGCCAGTGTTCACAGAGTAACAAACTCATTGCCAGTGTTCACAGAGTAACAAAGTCATTGCCAGTGTTCACAGAGTAACAAACTCATTGCCAGTGTTCACAGAGTAACAAAATCATTGCCTGTGTTCACAGAGTAACAAATTCATTGCCTGTGTTCACAGAGTAACAAACTCATTGTCAGTGTTCAGAGTAACAAACTCACTCGCCAGTGTTCACAGAGTAACAAAGTCATTGCCTGTGTTCACAGAGTAACAAACTCATTGCCAGTGTTCACAGAGTAACAAAATCATTGCCTGTGTTCACAGAGTAACAAATTCATTGCCTGTGAAACAGAGTAACAAACTCATTGCCCGTGTTCACAGAGTGACAAACTCATTGCCTGTGTTCACAGAGTAACAAAATCATTGCCTGTGTTCACAGAGTAACAAAGTCATTGCCTGTGTTCACAGAGTAACAAACTCATTGCCAGTGTTCACAGAGTGACAAACTCATTGCCCGTGTTCACAGAGTGACAAACTCGTTGCCTGTGTTCACAGAGTAACAAACTCATTGCCTGTGTTCACAGAGTAACAAACTCATTGCCTGTGTTCACGGAGTAACAAGTTCATTGCCTGTGTTCACAGAGTAACAAATTCATTGCCTGTGTTCACAGAGTAACAAGTTCATTGCCTGTGTTCACAGAGTAACAAGTTCATTGCCTGTGTTCACAGAGTAACAAACTCATTGCCAGTGTTCACAGAGTAACAAACTCATTGCCCGTGTTCACAGAGTGACAAACTCGTTGCCTGTGTTCACAGAGTAACAAACTCATTGCCTGTGTTCACAGAGTAACAGACTCATTGCCTGTGTTCACGGAGTAACAATTTCATTGCCTGTGTTCACAGAGTAACAAATTCATTGCCTGTGTTCACAGATTAACACATTGCCTATTTTCACAGAGTAACAAATTCATTGCCTGTGTTCACAGATTAACATAATGCCTATGTTAACACATTGCCTATGTTCACAGAGTAACAAATTCACTGCCTATGTTAATAGAGTAACAAACTCATTGCCTATGTTCACTGAGTAACAAATTCGTTGCCTATGTTTACAGAGTTACGAACTCATTGCCTGTGTTCCTAGCGTTAACAGGCAAACTCAATGCTAGCGGATGGCAACGTAAATTCACTGCTTATGCTACGAGTAACCTAATAGTATCAAAACTAGCCAACATCCCAGACAAACATGACTACACCTCACTCAAAGTAAACATATTCAAATTATTCTGTGTAAAAAAAATATCCATGACTTAAAGGTTCCATACTTTCAAATAAAAAAATTGCTTTCGTTCTGTCTGTTAACAGGAGCTGCAAGTTCCTAGCTATGAGTTACTGACAAACTCCAAAACTAATTCCATCTGCTAACAGCAGAAATTCAAACATTACTCTGGACAGTTTCTGTCTAGGGAAAATTTTACGTGGTTCTGATGTTTTTCAAGAGATTAGCTATTGGGTAAGCAACCCCTAATATCGTAAATGACCCATACATTTAGGAGCTTCTTATAACCCCTATCGTGCCAGGACAACTTATTCCGGAAAACTCATATCGGACAACTCATATCTGAACAATAGATGTCTAGGACAACTGATATATAGGACAACTCATAACAGGTGTAAAGTTATAACGATTTAATTTTGAAGAAAAAAAAAAGAATTAAATATTAAAAGAAAAACTATTTTGGGGAGGACAATGAAAACTAAAAACATTAAAGACTCAATATAAAAAGAATTTAATGCAGATTATATGCCACAGCTTTTAAGAGATTTTCTGGCAAGGATTATACCTTTCAAGTAAAGTCGCTTGTTGTACTCTTTGTAAACCTATTTTGAAGTTATTTGCAACCCCCGTTCCAAATCAATTTCCTCTTTCAGAGCCAAAATCGCCCCCAACTTTAGTGTATTTATTAATTTACAGATATTCGGATGTTGGCATGAAATTGAATTTTTTAAGGCATTATGAAAACCTTTAAGGCTATTATTTGTTCTAATAATCATGCCAGTTGGAATATTCCATATTTCACTTGGAAATATTGGAGCCAGACGTCGTCTTCTAGCGCCTCTTCCTCTTTCGGGTCCCATGAAAGTCACTTCAAAATATGACACAAATTCTTGTGGCAAACTATCACCAACAACATCAGTCACTGGTAAAAAAGAAGCAAGCGCTGGAGAGCACTGTCTTTATCTGTATTATACTGGACTTTTTAACTTAGCTCTGCAAGTTTTCGGCGGAGGCTTTGAGAAAATGAAATAAAGTTATCTCTGCGTCAGGAAATCTTGAAATAAGCCTATTCATGGGGGCTTTTTCGAAGTCCATCATATACCTCTTAGGCTGAATATCGGGGCGCAGAGTAACTGAGTAAACAACCGATCGTGAGTTGCTTGCCGCTTGTTGGGAAACGGTGCGAAAACACGAGGTACTGTACATTCAAATTACCTATTTGAAAGCTGATTGTATATGACTGGTAATAAATAGATGGACAAAATTTAAATGTGCCATCGCCAGCCCAATCACGAATTTTAACGAGATCTAGCAATGCTGAGGAGGTAAAAATTAACATTCATTCCTCATCTTCTACCCCCGTATCACATTGCAAAAATGGTTCCCCCGATTCAAATGTGCAGTACAATAGCGGAATATCAAAACCATATCTTTCTGATGGAATAGGGGAAGCGCTACTATTCTGCTGTCGCCACCGACGAATACTTCGTGATAAACTTGTTTTTGGCAGTCCAGCCAAGGCCTTATCTTGCAGAGAAAAACACTGTCGTAATCAAAATTCTTGCGACCTCTTGTGATGACAAGGCCTTTGCTTTTATAGAACCGGGAAAAATTCCCGATTTCACTTATTCACATCAGCGCTGTGAAAGTGTTCCCTTGTTGAAGATATTATTTCTAATAATAATATGGTATATGATTCGCAACAACGTAAAAATGAATATTACTATAATTAAACGTACTTAGCCCTTGCATTACTGCTGTGAAACTGATACCCGAGTTTTTATGCAGGATATTTATATATTTTTTTTTATTACTAAAATATCCAGACTGCTATTTGTGGCTGCTGTGTTATCTCAGTCTAAGGGTTAACTGCCTCCTTTGAGTAAGCATTGGAAATTCCCGTATTGGGCATTTGTTTAAAATATTATTTATACTGATTTTTTCGTTTTCCTTTTGTTCACGTACAAACGTTTCAGATATTATATATATATATATATATATATATATATATATATATATATATATATATATATATATATATATATATATATATATATATATGTATATCATGTATATATACACATATATATACTGTATATATATATATATATATATATATATATATATATATATATATATATATATATATATATATATATATATATATATATATATATATATATATATATATATATATACACATACATATATGTATATATTGCTACATATAAATGTGGGGTGTTGAGTTTATTGGCACGAGGAGGGGTGAAGGGCTCATCTGACCATGCTTCCACATACAGCAATATCATTCAATCAATCAATTATACAGGTAATTATAAGAGAAAATCCTCAAGATAATGACAAGAATGTATTGACAATGACTTCAAGGTTGTGGAGGGCCGCTAGATTCCTGATATGTTACAGCAATGGCTGTTGCTTGAGAAAACTCTTGATAATAATTACTTTAAAAGGGGAAGAAACAAGCAGAACATGAATCTGCACTACTGAAGGGCGACTGATGGGATACTTGAATTACTTCTATGGGTGAGAGGGCCTTCTTGGCACTTGATGCAGGAAGATTCTACGAGAACACGCCTGTCTAGGCGGGAGCGATGGGAGCATACAATCTGGGCAGAGTCGGTTCACAGCGTCAGCTTTGATCTGCAGTGATACAGTCAAGAGATTACCTGACGAACAGATCTTGGCACAGAGGAGGTTCTGCTGAAGGCAGGGGATTCTTCTCTCATAAATATTCATAAAAGATCCTCAGATAAAAGCACCATAATAACACTTCATCAATGCAAAATAATAATCAACAAACAGGTCAATAATATCACTCCAGGTATGGAGCAGGAAGATATGATGAAATTTAGTAATAGAAGAAGAAAAGGTGACTTAAAAGGGTTAATTGACTGTGTGATAAGATACATTTTCCTATTAGAATTGTGTTTGCACAGCTGGGTAGGCCAATGTTTATTCAGGTGTCAGGTGTCCAACCTGGGTAACCCCCTTTGTTTCAAAGGGTCGTGCCAAACCACTCAAGTTGTCAACAAAGAGGGAGATGAGATGACAGGTCTAGATAAAATTTGTTGACAAGGGCAAGGGTAAGCAAGGTTTGTTTCCTTATCTACTTAAGCTGTCATTAAAAAGAGATATGGGATGACAGGTTTAGATAACAATGGTTGGTCTAAAAGTTGGCTGTTTACACAAGGGTTAAGACAGGAAATCCTCTGTTAACTAAAGAGATGGGTGCTGACAGGCTAAAGAGCCCTATTTGGCCCAGAGGAAACTGGCCCCCCCCCCTTCTGGAGTGTCAGGTTCCCAAAATGGCTCAGGCCAAGATAGATTCTATTTTAGGTAAAGTCTGGGAGGCTTTCATTGTTGTAAGAGACCTTATAGGAGTTAATTGGTCTCTCTCTCTCTCTCTTCTTTCAGAAGAGAGTAAAATTTATAACAGATTTTTGTGGTCACAGTAGTACATATCTTTTAAGACCTGACTTTGGAGAAACTGTGTAATCTTATAGGTGGCATATATAAAGTGTTTTGGGCTGCAGCAAGGGATTTCATAAAAGTGATATAAGCTTGTGTAAGGTAAAGTGGATTTTTGCTTATTTTTACCATGGTAAAATAAAAGTACTAAGGAGATTTTGCCTTAGTTAAATTATTGTTGATAAATCTTATGTGCATTTTTTTGTGTGTTCTTGTGTTTACAATTTCATAATTTTACCCAAACTTTTGTGTTGATTTAACATTTATTTGCTTAACATTTTACACATTATTTATACTTTAACATTGCATACTAGATTTAATTTGCATTTGTTAAGATTTCCTTTTAAAATCTTTAGTAATTCTTAATAGTTTGAATTTTGATTGGTTAACGTAATTTCTTGATAAATTAAAGTTTTGTGAATTAATCTTGTTTAAGAATTAATTAAAGCTTGTGTTGTTTTCAAGTAATGGTGAATTTTTCAGATTATGAATTCTAATTATAAATTTTGAAGTTAAAATAAAATTTTTTATTTAAAATGATTAAACACAGTGTTTTATTTGCTGACCACCAGTGAATAGGGTTATTTGTTTGTGCATAAGGCAAGCGATAAACATGTTTTGTTCTTCAGTTTACTGAAGTGAATTAAGACCAGGGAAACAATTATAGTTGTTTGATGGAGGGATGCCCTTTTTTATCTAGTATATTTCAATGTTTCACGCATAACTTGATAAACTTAGTTTGATTTTTCAAGTGATAAGTAAGTTTTAAAGGGTCACTGTTACCTTTAGAGTGTTCAGTCGTAATTTTATTCTTATGAGGGTTCAGGTATCTGGCTGAAGTGAGGTAGATTTTTGGATTTTGTGACTAGTTGTGTAATAACCAGGTACTTGGTACACTTCATGAAAAAAAAAATATATATATATATATATATATATATATATATATATATATATATATATATATATATATATATATATATATATATATATATTATATATATAAGATTATGCAGATGGCATGATTGCACCTGCATATCTCATACAAAGCCAGCCTACTCACCTCAAATTAGAATAAAATGAACAACCAAAGAGCACTGACAATTTGTTTGTCAGGTCAAATAGATCCTCCAGATTTGGAGTTCCCTTATTTTTCGTCTAAGATCCCCCCCACCTCGGATCTTAATCCTCTTTTCTTGGAAATGGTGATTCTCGCTCTCTCTTCCTCTCTCACAGGGCCCTGATGCTGGGATTATTGGATTAACGGCCCGGCATAGCCAGAGGACACCATTAGTGAGGAGAAAGTTGATGCGAGGACGGACCATACCTTCCAGGGCTTGGCGCCAAAAATTAAGGTGCGACACCATGTGGTTACCGCTTGGCCCCAGCTCCCATCATGCATCTGTGACCCGTGGGTCAGACCCCATAAAAGGGAGCCGTTGACCGCAACCGACAGAGACCGACTCAAGACTCCGAGAGAACCTGACAAGAGGCAGACAGCCTTCCTCTTTTGCCCCCCTTTACCTGTTGACCTAACAGCTGCCAGTCATAGCTTTGACTCGCCCCCAAAGTGCCATAGTCCATCATCAGTAACCCACGAAGACGTCTTTGAGGGGAAGGTAATGTGAGACAAGCTGACTGACTTACAGTCAATTACATTATTTAAAAATGATCACACACATTGAATTTACCTATGCGGTTTTGGTTTTCGTGATCGTTGATCTACCGTAAATAAGGAGCCTTAACAGCTAGAATGCTTTTTCATACTCACACACACACACACACACTATATATATATATATATATATATATATATATATATATATATATATATATATATATATATATATATATATTATATATATATGTATAATATATGAGTGTGTGTGTATTATATATATATATATATATATATATATATATATATATATATATATATATATATATATATATATATATATATATTGTATATATTGTATAATTATGCAGCAAGCGAGCTGAGCTGACCATTACCACGGAGAAACCACATAAGTCTAAGAAAACTATATCTCAAACCTAAATAACCCCATTCCTTTGTTACCACATTTTTCCCGATCTAGGGCGTTGCCATTGCAAAAAAGGACTGAAATCACTGGGAAAAAGTGATGAAATCACAAATAAAAAGGGGTCGTAAAGCCCAGCCACAAGAGATGGAGATGAAGGTCAGGGGATGCAAAGGAAGGGGTAGAGCGTAGGGCTTTACTCCGCAACCTGATAAATTATGATGAAAGCGGAAAGTAGAAGTAGGAGTCTTTCCTCAATCAGTATAGATAACGAGTGCCATTACAATACACGTATTGAATAGGCTTCGGTTTGGACGAACCACTGCTGATGATGTGAAAATTATGCAAGACATCCTGATTCCAGTAACACCCATCTCTGACCCGGCCCAGATCTTTGTTGAACATTACTCTAGTCTTCGCAACAGCAACAGCAACATTCGGAATGAGTTCTCCCGCGTCATTCTCGACGACACAGAAGAAAAGAGAGAGAAAAAAAAATGTTACCCACAAAGATGCGTTGCGTTTATATGAACGCAATGTTCTGAGTGGATACATTTGCTAAATGCCTTCAAATTGTATTGCTTGAAGAAGCGCCAGTGCCTATCTCTTCAGGTATGGTTAGCGTTGTGCGTATTGTGATGGCACTCGCTTTCCATACTGATTGAGAAAAGACTCCTGCTTCTACTTTTCGCTTTTGTCATAATTCATAAGGTTGCGGAGTAAAGCCCTCTGCTCTACCCCTCTTTGTATCTTGTGACTGGGCTTTACTACCCCTTTTGTGATTTCATCACTATTTTGCCCGTAATTACATAAGGGGTGATATACTAGCACAGGCAAATGCCATTCGACAAAATAACTGTCAAGGTAAACTCTTTGTTGAGGACCGCTAAAGTCACACACAAGTCTTTGCCCTTAGGGTTTAAGTGTTAAACGCCTGCCTTTCAAAATGTGTGCAAAGCGTGGGAAACTATCACACCTGCGTCATTAACGAGTGCTGCAAGACATGAACATGCATGTTAATTTCGTGTGATATTCACAAACCAGTGAATTATGATCATACAACGTGTCAGCTACGGAGATGTGAAATCGACTAGGCGATTGATAATACAAATAGCTGGCAATAAGGTTTGCCTTACTTTCTCGTTTAATCACACACACACGCACTCGCCAAACGTACCGATTTCGCAATATCGTACATGGAGGCAGATGACGGCTATTTAAACGAAATCTTAAATATCAAACAATTTCACAGCAATGATGCTAAAAAAACAAGTGTTCATTTATTTCTAGCAAGTTAAGTGGAAATACCTTTTACTTTAAACCATCAGAAAATGTTCCTGAAAATCCATGTGCTTTTATGTTTAACAATAAAGATGCAAAGATTTATCTATGGCTATCTTTTAACCCAAAAAGAACATTCTAATTCAAAAGTGTTTCCATATTGTTAGAAACATTTTGCCAAAATACTTAAAACACGTACAATTATTTCTTTTGATCTGATACTTAGTCAACCAACAAACCAATCTTTCGCTCCACCCCCAACCAATAAAAAAAAAAATCTTTAGCCATTCAGACCCAATCACAAAAGTAAAATCGAAATAGCACCCGATCATCATCTTAAAATTTAAAATTTGTGATAGAACATCGTATGTTTATACTTGGAAAATATTACAGATTGTTATTATTCACAGAAATTACAACGTTTCTCGCCAGTCTACACTTACTTTAAGGTGCGGGTAGAAATTTTTTCTTACGCTATTCAAATAATCTGCTTTGAATTTTTTTTGAAATGTCGGTGATGTATTCGTACTTTCGGTATTACCTTGCAAATCAAGTTGTATCTCTGTGAGTAGCGACACTGCGTTCTTAAAATGATATAAAAACACACATTGTGATCTGATTAAATGGCGTTGAAAAACAGGGTTTCAATTCCACAAAAAGCTCTAACGTACCTCGATCAACATTTTATTAGAAAATGCCAGGTCAAAAGCCTCACCTCTTAATCTCAAGGTTTTATAACAAAAAGATCAAAGTTAATGATTATCATGACATCAATGTGAAATCTTGTTTTAAGTGCAGAGGTCTGCATGTGAATTTCCCTGCTTCCTGTGGATGGAGTCATTCTTGAAAGCAGAGGTATGTGTGATTGTGGTTATTGAAAACTGAAATACTAATTTTCAAGGAAGAAGCACTCATTTCTTGATATTACCAAAGCAATGTATCTCATTCTATGACTCATATAGAAAACGGGAATGTATTTCTTCATAAATAAAGCTCGGAATGGAAGGGCAGGAACACCGTTATTTCATAAGTGGGGATTCAAACCCAGCATGAGAGCGGACAACTTCCTCTTCTATTAGAAAAGCCGAAGGAGAGCTAAGACAACTGACCACTTTTTCTAATATAACATGTCCAAGTTCTTTGAATGGACACTGTGATCCATGGGTTATTGTAATTATTATTGTAAACCTTTCCAATGAGACAAGTAAGTCGTGTATACACACACACGTGTGTATATATATATATATATATATATATATATATATATATATATATATATATATATATGTGTGTGTGTGTGTGTGTGTATATATATATATATATATATATATATATATATATATATATATATATATATATATATATATATATATATATATATATATATATATCCCACACAGGAGGCAGGTAGTTGCTAAAAACTTCATCAAACAGTCGAAGTCGGAGAAGAACAGGCATGTGGAAATCAGATGGCTTTATTATGAAAAGACAAACAAATTTGCAAACATTAAAATGACTCAGACAAGAAACGAAAATTAAGCATTACAATTGTTATTAAAGGATTAAAACTGATAAATAAGACTGAAATACAGAACAGAAAGCACACCTATATTTCAAGAAGAAAGGCAGTCGAGCGACAACAAATGGCACCTTGGGATTCCAGGAACACTCACGACAGGTTTAGAGGCGTGGCAGAGGACCGGGAGTTTAACTGCGGAACAATCTGTTAAATAAATAATGATTCCAGAGCTGTTAGAAGTTTGTCATTCGAGGCTCTACCCAAAATATCAAAATCATCATATTTTATGTTTACATTGAAGCACATGTTCACATATGTTGGAGAATTCAGGGTTCGATTGTTCAACCCATGTTCCGTAGCTAACACCGCAATGAGAATCTAGTCCCACCTTCAGCAACCTCCGTATGCAACCGACATATGTTCCCAAGGTCACATGGGTCAAGTGACTGTATATTATACCAGAGGTCATTAGTTGGCTTAGCTTTTCTTTGTGCTTGAATAGAGATCCGGTCGTTAAAGGGTTTCTGGGTATGAGTTTTAAATTAATAACCGGAATATGGTAATTCATGATTTTATATAATTCTTCATAAAAGGACTTTTTATGTATTAGCGGTAGACTGGCAAAAAAGGCCAGTTCTGGGACAGTAGGTACAGCGAATTTTGGACTGAAAACTTTGTTTAAATATTTGTTAACGTTCCTAAAAAAAAAAGTTGGATGGGGAAGTGCCAACAAAATAGTTTTACCAGACCACTGAGCTGATTAAGTTAAGCTCTCCAAAAGGGCTGTAATAGGTCGATAAAGGATTAGACTTATTTTAATTGGCTAACCAACTGGTAACTTAGCATCGGGACCTACAGCTTATTGTATTAAAACGATCAATCCGAACCACATTATAGAGAGAAATGAATTTCTATCACCAGAAATAAATTCCTCTAATTCTTCATTAGACGGCCAAGGACTCGAACTCGGAGCCTAGCGAGTGCTAGTCCACAACTCTATCGACTCGCCTAACGAGGAACTACTCAAAAAAAGATAATAATGTCATAAACAATGTTGAGCATCAGTCTCTATATGGCATGGGGGTTTCTTATGGTATCTTGCAATGGCTTCCTAAAATACATAAGGAAGGTACTCCTATCAGACCAATCTTGACCTCGTATGACACCCCGAATTACAAATTGGCTAAGTTCTTGGTACCTGTACTTGCTCCTATAACATCAAATAACCACAGCCTAAGTAACTCCACCAGCTTTAAAGAAACAGTTTTATCAGGATTCCGATTGGTTTATGATTAGCTGGGATGTGGAATCATTTGTTTACTAATGTACCTGTGGAAGAGACTATTCAGATTATTTTATATAAGACTTTTATCACCCATGACACCGTTTTCAACAATTTGAACAAATCGGATTTTTAAAAGTTACAATTGGTAGAGCTGGCACTGCCTTCGTTTTGAATAGTGAGTCTTATAAACAAATTGATGGTAAGACAATGGGATCTTCTCTCGGTCCCACCGTTGCTAATATCTTCATGTGCTCCCTGGAGGAGAACATACTATATAACTGTCCGCTGGCATTCCACCCTCTGTTTTACCGAAGGTGTATTGATGATATCTTTTTGCTTTTCAGAGGCCGGGGCGATGCAGATAGTTTTTTAGAATATGTTAACAGTATACATCAAAGTGTGAAGTTTACCATTGAATACGAAAATAATACGTTATCCCTTTTAAATGTTTTAGTTTTTAGGAATAATGATAGTTTTAATACCAAGATTTTTAGAAAAAAAAACTTTTACTGGTCTGGAATCTAACATTTACAGCCATTGCATTTTTTAAATTTTAAGTTAAATTTATTATCGACCCTATTACTTAGGGCTTTTAGTTTTACATATAACTGGATCTCTGTCCAAGAGAAAATAATATACCTTTAAAAGTATTTCGTTGACAACTGCTTCCCATCCAAACTGATTTTTAGGAACGTTAACAAATTTTTAAACAAAGTATTTAGTCCAAAATTCGCTGCACCTACTATTCCAAACCTGACCTTTTTTCCAGTCTTCCACTAATGCATAAAAAGTCCTTTTATGAAGAATTATATAAAATCATTAATTACCATATTCCGGCTATTGATTTAAAACTCATACCACGAAACCCTTTAACGATCGCCTCTCTATTCAATTACAAAGAAAAGCTAAGCCCACTAATGACCTCCGGCGTACAAATTCATTTGGCCCAGATGTGACCTGGGGACATATGTCAGTTGCACACGGAGGTTGCTGAAGGTGTTAGCTACAGAGCAGGGGTTGAACTATCGAACCCTGAATTCTCCAAAATAAATGACCATGTGCTTAAATGTAAACATAAAATAAAATATGATGAGTTTGATACTTTGGGTAGAGCGTCCAATGACCAACTTATAACAGTTCTGGAATTATTATTTATTAAACAGATTGTTCCGCAATTAAACCCCAAGCCCTCTGCCACACCTCTATACCTGTCGTGAGTGTTCCTGGAAGCCTAAGGTGC
>NC_089776.1:18775418-18840418 GCF_040412425.1 Macrobrachium rosenbergii | reverse complement strand
ATATATATATATATATATATATATATATATATATATATATATATATATATATATATATATATATATATATATATATATATACACACATATATATGTATGTATATAATATATATATATATATATATATATATATATATATATATATATATATATATATATATATATATATATATATAATGTAATATACGCTTTGTTATCGCTTATGACCATATTGCTACAGTAAAGCCTGAGGTTTTCAATTAATTTGCAGGCAAGACTATGCAAGTCGCGTACACATTTCTATGAGAGTTTTCACTGATAGGACAATGTTAAGGCAACATGAGAAAATAAGTTTTTTTTTTTTTACGAGAAAGGGGGGCAACGGATATTAAGGTGGAGCAGATATAAAATGAAATGGAAATAAAGAAAATGTGCCATTATACTAATATTTAACTTAAAATGCTTTAATATGTTGCTTCAGTGACTAGGAGGTTTCTTTCGCTTTAATGGTCTGAAAGAAGAATCGAAATAGCGTTAACAACACCCCAGCTGTTCACAGAGAGAGAGAGAGAGAGAGAGAGAGAGAGAGAGAGAGAGAGAGAGAGAGAGAGAAAACTCTTATGATTCTGATACATTTTCTGTTTCTGTGAGTTGGCTTCCATTGACGTTATCGTAATTTAATCAGCTTTTTATATTTTATAACCATATTTATATAATTTTTATTGTTAGAATCTGACCGACCTCATCTGCTCTTTGAATCTTTCTGTTTTTTTTTTCTTTTGACGTATAACTTTTTATCTTCTTTGTGCCCTACCGAAACAGTAACGTTACGTATTACCTTACTTTTGAATCCATTAAATCCAGCTATTTATGTATTCTTTTACTGTATTCGAGCTCCGTAATCATACCTTTCATTAATCTTTATTTTTCATTTTTTTAGTCAAGTCGGACGGTTTCATAAAGTCCCCCCTCTTAGAAAATGCCTGAGATCAACATTTTCTATCCTCCTTCAATAAAAGAAAATGAATATTTGGTAATGAGTTATGGGGCTCTATGTTTAATCAATATTCATCATTGCAGCATTTCAAATACGAGTGATAATCTAGAATAAGAAAAAATGCTCGAGTAATCTGTGATGATAACAGTAGATTTGATTTTTTGAAATAGTCAGATTATTGACATACATTATCTTCGAACGATTTTGTTCATAATTATCGTAATAAATAATTTCTTGAAATTCTGGCTCGTTAGCCGAAATTTTCCTGTTGTCTTTCTATTTCCTGACTTGTTAAATCTTTTTTTTATGAGTAAACGATTCTGTAATGAAGCATGTCACACTCCCTAAGGCAACAAATTCTAAAGTCAGTTACTCTTGGGTCGACGGAAATGTAAAAATAAAAGAAGCTGTCCTAAGTGCACAGCAATATGTAGCTTAAAAACAATGAAATCTTTTAGGTACTTATATTTCAGGTGTTTTGTAGAAGAAAGTTATATTCATTACTCAAAGAATCTCCCTACTCGCTTCTCGCTCCAAGCGTCTACTTAGTAAAGCAACTCATATTGTTCATAGTAAAATTACCCTCATTTAAGCCCTTTCTTACGAATTAGTCGGCGAATCTGTTGGTTAGTTCGAATCAAAGGGTTCATGCCTGTCTTCTTTTTCCCCGTAGCACTGTACATCGATGAAACGACAAGATCTGCCTATTCTTGAGCAACTACCAAGGCTAATCAATGATCTTTATACTTTTCCTGGTAAGAAAATTTGTACAATACAACACTATGCAATCCTTTTCATGTCTCTTATTAGCAGTTTCAAAGCTTTTTACGTATCAGCTTCGTTCCTAATTGTTTGTTGTATGTTTAAAGCATACCGGCAATTTGGTAGTATATTCACCTTAGTCTTGGTTAAAACCGCTTTTGGAAATTCCACAAAAGCTGATTTCTAGAATATTATTAGAAAAGCTTATATATATATATATATATATATATATATATATATATATATATATATATATATATATATATATATATATATATATATATATATATATATATTTCTTCTTCATTTTAACGTGCTTTTATACCCATTTTTATATGGGGTAAGCACAGTGCCTTCTTTGAAGGACTTTGATTTATGTGGGGTAGGTCAGTAACCTCGACCGGCTGCCCTGCCTGACATCGCTTAGACCCCGGTACCGAACGTGTACATGTATTACCGAAACCCCGCTCCCTTTCTCCCAGCAGCACGAGGAGAACTGGGCGGGTAGTCCGGACAGTTCGAGACATGTGAGGTGTCTGTTTTGTTTTTAGAAGATGTTGGAGTGGCTTTGTTTATGTGTGTATTAGTCTGTAACATCCATTTGGTTTCAGCAAACCTATCCCTTGATTACATACGTAATCCCGGGATGTCTACACGGATAGCAAAGTTTCCGCTTCTGACTGGTCGGCTGCGGGATTGAACCCTCGCCACAGGCTTCTATGAAGTCTGTGGTTGCCACTCTACCAACCAAGCTATCGAGGCTCTATATATATATGAAGATATATATATATATATATATATATATATATATATATATATATATATATATATATATATATATATATATACACACACACACATATATAATAGTAAGCAAGAATACAAACGAACATGCAAGTAACTTGAAACCAAACATTCACACCTAGCAAGTAAAAAAAAAAAATAAAAAAAAACAGTACGCTCGTTACATAAAACAAAAGAATGGTTTGGTAACCATCATAAACAAAATGTTTTTCCATTGCTTCGTCGAACATTATCTTGATTTTCGGTTTTGTAAGACGGTACAAACACTCGGTGCTCAGTCGTTTTTAAGAGGGGCAAATCACATGAAGATAATATGCAAAAGAATGACCCTTTATAGAATGAAGCAAAGAACGCATCGGTTAAAGAATGCGTTCAGAAAATTGTTTACTTTTCGTTCGGATGATGTCAGGAAACTTACCTTCCTACTTTCGAGTGTCAGTGATGTCATTCGTGTGTCTCGTCAGCTGTACTTAATCTGTTTTACTGACAAAGACTTACTACGGCAATGGCTGGATGCTCTAAGTCTGTCTGCTTCTTCCTTTTAGTTTTTTTGTAAAAGAAAACTATTAAGATGGCTATTTGTCTGTCAGTCAGCACTTTTGTGTTCGCCCTCAGATCTTAAAAACTACTGAGGCTAGAGGGCTGTAAATTGGTATGTTGATCATCCACCCTCCAATCGTTAAACATACCAATTTGCAGCCCTTTAGCCTCAGTAGTTTTTCTAATTTTAATAAAGGTTAAAGTTAGCAATGATCGTGCGTCTGGCACTGCTATGGGTGCCAACAATACATGCCGCGGCTGAGAGTTTCATGGGCCGTAGGTGAGAGTTTCATACAGCATTATATGGTGTACAGAAAACTCGATTGCGCTGAAGAAACTTCGGCGCATTTTTTTACTTGTTTCTTGCTTATTTTCTGACAGGTTGCCGAGCCCGCATCAAAGGTATATTTATCTGATGTCGAAATGTCAGAATATAACAGTAAAAGGGACACGAAAACAAACTCGAGGAAAAATTATTATTTGCTAATATTAGTCTACTTGTCTCCTTTTCATTGCGGATCATACGATCCACAATCTGGATGAATTATACTTTTCCCTCTAAATTGTTTTGCCGTGTATACTTACAGGCCTAACAGAAAATTTCGATTACTGTAGTGAGGATATTTTACCTCCTCCCAAAAGAAGAAAAATAAAAATCTGGTTTAAACCAGCTTGTTGGGACTTAACACCTGTTTCGCTTTTTGCGTTCCTTTAGAGATGTTACGCAATAAAATTTGATAAAGATTTTTACTGCAGATTCCACCTTACTAATCGACGCTAGAAAATGGCGTTTTTCAAGCATCGAAATAATTTTTGCATGAAACATTTAACTAAAGAAAGGAAGGCCAGAGCATTCCCGACCTTTTAAAACTTAACTTGAACGATCGTTAATTTATTTGCTTGTCATCAGCACAACAGGAAATGAAGACTGACTCACAGGGCTTTCGACAAAGGATAAACTTTATATTTGAAACAGCTATTTATTAACTACAGATGTGCAAACACACACACACACGCGCGTACATATGGAGACGCACAAACTCACACACTTACACAATTTACGGTGAAATTGGTATCACTTGAACATGAGGACCCCTATTATATATTCTTTAAGATTTTCCTCAAATTTCAATATTTTTCGCTTTCCTCTCGCTTTCTCTTCCTCTCATAACTTGCGGTCGCACTTTTAGTAGCCACTAATTATTGGTGTTCACTATTGACAATTATCAGTAGTTTTTACTTCGCTTTCCGTTGATATACCAGCTCAGTAAAACTAAGCCACTAGTCAAGAAGACAAGAGAGTATCGCTAGCATTTTTGTAAACAAATAATACGGCAGCTCAGGGAAATAATATGGTGATCAACAAAATATAACTTTATTGTTGAGATTTAGCATGACAATCATTTAAAAAATCGTCTGAAACAATAAAAGTTCATGTTTTGACAAACTCAGTTACGTCACCGGATACCGAGGCTATGTAACTATATTTACACCGAGAAACCGCTGTAATCTGGCTTAAACATAAGCTCATTGAACTTCCTGATTATTACTCACTGACAATTACAAAAGTACAAAGAAGGAAAACAAAGAGTATTCTTTGTCGTTCTATAGCTCTGGAAATATAAAAACCAAGTTTCAAAAGACATTGGCTTTTTCGAAACTTCACGCTACGCTATATAAGTATAGCATATAATTTTGTACAGCAAATGATAATTTTTTTTTTATTGCATATCAAAATGATGAGTAAAGTAAACCTCAACATTTTATGATGATGGAAATTTAGATTTAGTGCACGATTACTCGAAGAAGTGATTCTTCAGAAACTGAAGCAACAGCTTGCTCAGAACACGATATTCACGCACGCTCCAAGTAGCGCGACTCGAGATAGGTAAAGTTGGGAACACTTTATCTGGTACATAACATGTGTTCCCTGATGTGGAGGGTCCCACGACATCCGAACGAAAGGATGCATAATCTGGGCTCAGAAACAACCAAAATAATTCAACAGCTTTGAACCTTCTAGAACGAAGGTGTAGCATCCTGTTATTTATGCAGTTCTTCTCAAGCTTTAATCTCTTTGACTGTAACTTAATAGCAGGTTTTCTATCAAGTGATTCATAGCACTGTTTAAAAAAATACTAATATGAATATTAACCAAGACTAACACTATTATCACACTGATATCTTTATATCACAGATTCGAAATACGATGAGTAAAATGTTGTAGAATATTTGTATTATTCATGATCATTATCACAAAATGAATAACCTTGATTACAGAAATTTTTCACTGCGTTAGAAATGTCACTTAATGAGAACATGTGGCAGTATAAAAATTTTCACCAAATCCAGTAATTTCTTTATGCTTTCATTAGTCTATTGGCAGAACACATTGACTGGGAGTGATATTTTATAGTAGAAGGGCACAGACACAAACACATATCACTCAGGAAAATGCTACACTCATCAGACATCCTGTGACTCAAGGCAAATGCCTGAACATATACAATAAATATTGAGTTCATGTAAAATCAATCCTTTACAGTTTACGTCAACTATCACTTGCCAAGAACAGATGTCTTCATCGCGCATCACTGCTCATGGCATGCACGCAACTTGTATATAGGTTGCGCACCTTGCCCAAGTGTGATCTGAAGGTAGCTGCAATGAAAATATCCTCACTATGTTATTTATCCGGTTGCAACTGGACGCTGTTTACCCTCACGCCATAAGACTTTGAAAATAGCACCTGTAGTCCATCTTGCAACCGAATTCCGCAGTCAGAACATGACACTTCTTCTCACAGGCTCTGTGAGGCGCATCGATGACGTTTCTAACTTTCGGAACCACACTGATTCTGGAGCCGGTTTCGGGGAAGATGATGGGCTGGTTCCTGGTCTGAGGGCGGGCGATTATGATGTCGAAAAAGGTCATCGTGATTATGATGCCAGTAATAAGGACGTTCTTCTTATTCATCTTGTCTGGCAGTCGAGGTCAACCACTTTTACGAACAACGGATCTCTCGCTCTTCCTTGACATTAAAATCAATTTACTCTTGATGTCACCAACACAGTACAATCACTTCAGGTAAGTTTGATGTCTCGAACGGTAGCCGAAGGTCCTTATTGACCCGACTCTGTCTCGGAGCTCTGTTTTATTGTGCGAGCAGGAAGGTCAAGTGTTCACCTGAGTCTCTGTTTGAAATAAGAACTCTCAGAAAATTATAGGTATACTGCCTACGTGTGTTGCCTGGGTATAAAAAAATAGTTTTTCCTAAAATAAACGGTTTCCCGCGTCAATGCATGAGTCATAGTACAACAGGAAATGAGTCACATGTAGCCTGCACCATATATTTCGACTATTAAAAATTTTTTTCTCGAATAACGGTTGTTTGGCGTTTCTTTATGTTATGACATCCACTCTCGGCAGAGTGGGTACTTACCCAAAGAGATGACATCAGGGAATATTGTGGGCTGAAGAATATTGAAAAATGATGACGTCTAATCAGAATTTGAGGAGTTCACCGAGGGGATTCGTAAGCGTAAACGGCAATTTTTCTGAAAACGAATGAAGTAGGAAACACGTCTGGAAGCTATCTTGCGTGAGAGAGAGAAATGAATGGAATGGAAACGTAGATATATACACATACATACATATATAGCTAAGAAATATATAGCCTATGAATGTGTATATATATATATATATATATATATATATATATATATATATATATATATATATATATATATATATATATTAACTTTACACATACACAATTGTTCTGTGCAATAGTAGAATTACGAAAAGGACCTCATTCAAACTGGATGGTATCTAATGGAGTATTTATTCAGAAAAGTTACAAGCTTTCTTGGACAAACAGTCCACATTATCAAGTATGCTTGTAACTTTGTCTGAATAAATACTCCATTAGATACCATCCAGTTTGAATGAGGTTCTTTTAGTAAATATATATATATATATATATATATATATATATATATATATATATATATATATATATATATATACGAATGTGTGTGCATGTGCTGGAGTGAGTGTGTGTATGCATATAAGCAAAAAGCTTTTCCCTTAAAAGTATCTGTGTCGTTCTAACCATCTCTTTCTTTCTTTATCTAGAGATGTGAAACCACTAAAAAAGGACAGGAAGTATAGGGGCAAGTTTGTTCGAGAATCAAAATGTTTTTGAATGAAGTGTGGAATGTGCTGAGACAGTGCTGTGTGGATTGGTCATCACGCAATAAGATTGCAAGCAGGCGAGAGAGCTTGAAAGTCTGGATCTTTCCCAGATAGTGACCCCCAAGAGTTTTCGGGCGTCGTTATCTAGGACTAATATTTCTTGGGGGTCATTATCTTTGTGATATTTACAGTCTTTTGTTTATGTTTTTCCGGTAATCCCCAACGGGCTGGTACTAAACATGCCGCAAAGGTGGATGCGTACCGGGTTAAAACCCTTGGGGGTCACTATCTAGGAAAGTTCCTAAAATTTTTGTAATAGGAAAAAGCTGAAGTGGATGTTAGAGAGTGTGAAGTCACGAGGGTTACTGAAAACCAGAAAGGTGGTTGGCACACATGGTGCAAGAATAGGAACGGCTAACTTGTATAAGTACTAGGAAGAAAATGCCATGCGTGATGCAGGACCAGAAAAGAGCTGACACGCGGAATAAAATGACAGTGAGTGATCAACATTAACAATGAACGCTTGCACGTAGTACTTGATAATGACGTACTGATATGAAAGGCATTGATTCATTTGCGTGGCCGAAAGGTAATATACTAGAACCAGAATAAAAAGCAATTCGTCAAATTAGTAAAAACAAAAAGAAGTGAGCCTATCGTGATGCGCAATGTTCGCAACTTGGATATTATGCTGTCTTTAAGCACTTCATTGCTAATTTGCTCTGAAACTCCTGTTACACAAGTTCGTAGGCCAGCTTGTTCAAACAGTAAACACGCCTAGACAAGAGGGCAAAGTCGGCATTACTATAGATAATTAAGTATACCTTAGTTTAACCAGACCACTGAGCTGATTAACAGCTCTCCTAGGGCTGGCACGAAGGATTAGACTTATTTTACGTGGCTAAGAACCAATTGGTTACCTAGCAACGGGACCTACAGCTTATTGTGGAATCCGAACCACATCATAACAAGAAATGAATTCCTATCACCAGAAATAAATTCCTCTAATTCTTCATTGGCCGGTCGGAGAATCGATCGCGGGACCACCCGAGTGCTAGCTGAGAACGATACCCACCCTTCCAATGAGGAACTTACTATAGATAACTATAGATAACTAAAGCGTAAGGAAAATAAGGAAACATACATATAAAAAAAGAAAATAGATAAACCAAGGAATAAATGACGTGTCCCATTTCACTGACAACATAACTCCAGCCGGTCCAAGTCAGGAAGTTTGAAATGACGCGGGAGTGAATACCCATCTGATTCCCATCAGGCATTCATGCTGAAGATAAGTCAGCGATTGAGGCCGGACGTGATGTAATAACGACCAGGTTTAGTGATACACTAACATTATTGCTGTAAAAAAAAGAAAAAAAACTGTCATTCAACGTTACACTTACATTATTCCTGTAAAAAAAAAAACTGTCATTCAACGTTCATTTCGTTGAGTCTGCTTTGAGAAGTGTAGTATGTTTAGTGTTTCATAGCAGTTAATATTACTTATTTATATTGCATAAAATTCTTATTGCACGAATATATTATGGATATGGTTCCTCATCATGGTCCTCCACTAAAGAACAAAATGTCACTTCTTCAAGGTCATTTTGGCAATCATTTGTTATTCAGAACTGTAAATAACTCATTTTTTGTACCTTCTTTGTTTCTTACTTTGTGCCTGCCCGTGTGAGGTAAACTAATAGGCAAATGTCGTTCTTTGTCGCGGGGAGGTACGAATATCATCGCACGATTGCGACAGGTTGGAAATATTACGCCATCGAAAGCAGCGCTTCTTTCAACTGTTTTTTGGCGATTGACCTTAAAATAGCAGAGCGTGGGGAGTTTCCTTAAACGATGTGTCACTGCTTAAACGGGAAGAGATTCTTTAACAAAGAATGGGCCTTGGGCCAAACTGCCATACATTACCCCATGTATCCGTAAAAGATGCCCACTTAGTTTGTTCCTTGTCGTTGTTCTCCAAACCTTTACCTCCTTTCAGCTTTGTCTACTGAATAAATAGAGGCGCAAAAACTTGGCCGTTTAAATATCGGTGACTACTCTCTGACAGATTATTCGTTACGTCACTAAACCTGTTTTTTAGTCTACTTGCTGTATAGCAGTGTTTAATAAAGAAACACATTAATAACTTAATATCTACAGCTGAAGGATGAATGAGAGCAAGCTTTATATTAAGTTATGCACCCATTTTATTTGATTCAACGATCAAAGAATCAACTTTCTGCTTCAGACAGTTGAAGCTCTTGCGTTTCTTTGTTCGGATGTTCGCTATCCTGCTCGTTATCGTGATTTCTAAGTTGACTAGAAAAACCTCGTACGTAAAAACAAATCCCGTTTCTGCCACACAAGATTTTCGTGAACTATTTTACGAATTTGCAAAACGACAGAGCACACTGTGTAGTAGTAGTAGTAGTAGTAGTAGTAGTAGTAGTAGTGGTAGTAGTAGTAGTGCGAATGACCAAAGTGATTTGACTTTCCTCGTCATCATAGAAACTTATACGAAATATTTCCTTTGCTAGAAGAAATGGGTAATCATTAACATTTCATTTTGACCGTTAAGAAATATTTTGTAGCAGCTTTCAGCTGGATTTTTTCCCCATTCAAAATCTTCCACTCCTTTCTGAATGTGTGATCAGCTATTATTGCATTAGAAAAACTGAATCATTAATCCTTCAAAAGTGTCCTTTGGGAAGTGAGACAACATTCGACAGGCTATCACAGGTACCGTCCGGTCACTGGAACAAGAGAAAATAGGAAAACTCATTTGCTTTCGCTCAGTTCAGTGCGGTTGAATGAATTTTCTGTATAGTAAACCTGGGTTACATTAAACAATCTGCATGAGTTTCCCAAAAGAAAGAAAAAGGTTTTGAATGACAATTCTTTGTTAACTATCTGCAGACGTGTCGTCCCTGACTTAGTCTCAAGGTCGTTCACTTGAATCTGAATGCTTCGTCATACTTCTTATTCTTTCAGCGTAGAGGAAGCAGACAGTAAAGAAATTATATATGATACCATAACGCAACATATTCCTAATTATCATGAAGATGCATTTATATACTAAAATATTTCCAAAATGTCTTCTGCATCACCCAAGACGTGAAGGTAATCTTTAATTATATGAAACCTGTTACAAAAGTTAAGGTGCAATGAACGAGAGAATGAAAGGGAAAATAAACTAATCAGATAGCGAATTCTGCAAAGCCCTGAACCAGTCGCTTCGCTGACGTCATTAAAAATGCTTTGAGAAATACCGGATGGATCATCGATCTAAATTTGGATGTGACAAATAACCCACAAATATTTCAACATGATCTACTCACAAAAATACTTCAGGTAAAAGCTTAAGTTCTCGAGCAAGCAGTTCAGTAATTCAGTACCATTAGGAAAATCAATGTTCAACAGAACACCAGGAATGGAGTTTTTGAAGTGTACCGCCACTGTCGCCAGGTTTGTTTGCGATGAATTTTAAGCTTAGTGCACCAGTCGCTGAACTCATCACCTTTATTGTTAAATTTGCATTGTCTGTATGTCATGTTACAAACTTCCTTTTAAATGAAATTCTTGGATATAACGGAGTCACTAAGACCACACGCGGTTATACATTATATTATGAACTTGCTCCTAAATGCGAGTCTTTGTTATCGTATAACAAATAAGTCTACTAATGGGAAAGTATACATACCTTATTCTGAAAACTAGCTTTGTTGAGTTATTCAGACTTCAAATGAAATAGGCTGTTTATCTCCTTGTGAATGCCAAGTTTACAGGTTTAATTGATTATCAATTTAGTGTTACTAAAAATAAAAGTAATTCTACCGCATTCATACCCACGTGACCTCAGATCACCAAAAAGCGATAAGTAAATGGAAAATTTCACAACTGCATCCATATTCAAACGTAAACAACTCAGAAGGAAATTATTTTTAGCTTCTTACAACACACTGAGAGTCTTTAGGATACAAAAAGCTACTTATGTCGAATTTTATGATTAATGCTTTCTTTCGTTCTCGTATTTGATAAGTTCCCTCCTTTGTTAAGCATTCTTTGTAGAATAAAAAAAAAATGGTGTTTGTAGTGGGCTGGCAAAGTGCCAACTTAATCCGCAAGCAAACAACTTTATGTTCTTGGCACTTCTCTATGAGTTGGCCTCACTCCTGATTTGTCCTCCAAATTCCCAGTGACTTTGAAGCCTCTGATGACCATCATTTTTCTGACTTGTCCGAGGACAGTTCTTTTTCCTCTTTAGCAATCAAATAATTACCAGTACGGAAGCTTTTCTTACTAATTGGGTGACGAATTTAGCATTCATTTAGCGAGGGCTCTTTAAATGATAAATATAGCTCTAACTCTTAAAAAAGCAAAGGGATACTTCTTCTATAACTGGATAAAATTCGTACAATTATTATTATTATTATTATTATTATTATTATTATTATTATTATTATTATTATTATTATTATTATTATTATTATTATTATTATTCAGAAGACGAACCCTATTCATATGGAACAAGCCCACAGGGTCCACTGACGTGAAATTCAATCTTCCAAAGAATATGAAATTATTATTATTATTATTATTATTATTATTATTATTATTATTATTATTATTATTATTATTATTATTATTCAGAAGATTACCCTATTCACATGGAACAAGCCAACTGGGGCCACTGACGTGAAATTCAAACTTCAAAGAATATGAAATTATTATTATTATTATTATTATTATTATTATTATTATTATTATTATTATTATTATTATTATTATTATTATTATTATTATTCAGAAGATGAACCCTATTCATATGGAACAAGCCAACAGGGGCCAATAACTTGAAATTCAAGCTTCCAAAGAATATGAATTTATTATTATTATTATTATTATTATTATTATTATTATTATTATTATTATTATTATTATTATTTATTTTTATTATTATTATTATTCAGAAGATGAACCCTATTCATATGCCAATAACTTGAAATTCAAGTTCAAAGAATATGAATTTATTATTATTATTATTATTATTATTATTATTATTATTATTATTATTATTATTATTATTATTATTATTATTCAGAAGATGAACCGTGTTCATATGTAATAAGCCGCAGGGTCCATTGATGTGAAATTCAAGCTTCCAAAGAATATTATTATTATTATTATTATTATTATTATTATTATTATTATTATTATTATTATTATTATTATTATTATTATTATTCAGAAGATGAACCCTACTCATATGGAAACTCAAGCTTCCAAAGAATATGGTGCTATTAGAAAGCAGTAACAGAACGTAAAGAGAAGCACAGAAAGGGAGATGATATTCATTTCATACTCAAATCTTACAGACATAGTGATCCAAGCTATTTTATGGAGGGGGGCCCAAAGAAAATGGCATAAAACTTATATAAAAATTATATAATTAGTAAAAGATACTATTCTCAAGTGTACATATCCATGTAAATAGAGCAAATTAATAACATTAGTAACGAGTAAACATGCATTGAAATTATGGAGTTCAATTAATTCTCAACTCTTACTATATGCAAATATAAAGTAAATTTTCCTCACAACTTCTTTCAAAAATATATATAATTTATATAATATATATATATATATATATATATATATATATATATATATATATATATATATATATATATATATATATATATATATATATATATATACATATATATATGTTGTAAAGGTAACAAGAATCAAACTAATGTTATTAAGAATATAGCAAAACTGTAAATAAACTTGAAATATCTAAAATCATTTCTCAGGTAAATAGTATTAGAATGGATCAAAATAATATTATCAGCAGCACATATGTCAATTGTATTTAAAAAAAATAATAATAATAAAGTAAAATAAACAGATCACTTCTCATCTATATACGATTACAAACTGTACAGGTAACAGGGACCAAAATAAAGTCATTAAGAATATAGCAAAACTGTAATTAAAATAAAAGTATTTTTCCTTATTTCAAATAAAAATATCCCCATGGTATGCAAATGGATCATTATATAATGATATAGCTTTAAGTGTAAACATATACATTATTAAATATCTTTTCAGAAAAGAAATATCTTTCTGTTATCATGTCACTTGGCAAATTTTGATACAAAATTGTCCATATCGATAGATTTGGCTCTTGACACGTGGATTCCAAGGACAGCAAGTGAGGACAATCGTAAATCATCCATGGTGCTGCGCAGATAATGTTTTATTAGCCTCATAGATGAAAAACTTCGTTCACATGCAGCTGATGTGGGAGGTATGGCTATTGTCAGAAGTTTACACAAGTCAGGAAAGGCATCTTTGTAAGGTGACATGAAAGGAGACAGTTGTACAAAAGTGGTGAGCTTGACTCCCTCTGATTCCTTGCGCTGAATGAGCCTTTTGGCTTGGCGTACTTCTACAGGTAAATCAGACAGTTCAACTCCATACTGGACTGCCATTGATTCAGTGATCTCTGCATTAAAAAACATAGAGCTTCTTGGATCCAGTGCTGAAATAGACCTCAGTAATTGTTTGTTATCTTCATTGAATCTAGAGTCAAGTTCTGATAGAAAGCGGTATTGCACTGGGTAGAACAGATTTGCATAAAAGTCAAGTTTTGAGTCAGGTGTTTCTTCCTGGCCAAGGGCAGTACTTGTTGCAAAGCCATCAAGCATGGAAGATTGCTGTCTTTTCCTTCCTGATTTATGAGCAAATCTGACTGGAATGTCTAGTTCCTTTGCCACGTCTTTTACTTTAGACCAAAGAATGTCCCAATTTGAACCCTCTCTCTCTTGCTCCAGCTAATCATGTAGTCTCAACCATGTCAGCAGCAGCGGCTAGATCAAGTGTAGGTGATTGCAACACATCTGACAGCAGTTTGGTTTTGTGCAGCAGATTTTCAAACACAACTAGGCTTACTGTATGATAAATGAGAAATAAACTGCATTCAAGGGTCCAGCTGCATCAGTAGCACGCTTGCCAGATTGTTCACTGGCTACTTCCTCTAGAGTTTGGAAAATAGCTGGTAGTTTCGGCAGCATTACTTTGCAGGCTGCGTACTATCATGCCCATCTTGTGTCACTCAATTTTTTAAGCTTTTGGGGTTGTTTGCCCGGGAAATAGCTTGTTTTGTTTTTGCAGGAACAACTCGTGCAGCACATATATGGATTCCAACAATCCAAAGAACTGGTCTGCAATCTTGACAGACTTAACAACATCCACAATCACCAAGTTTAGGCGGATGATTATAACAACAATGAATATAAGTTGCTTCTGGTGCAGCCTCTTCTCGGAAAAGTCCCATATTGTCTGCATTATAGTTTGAAAAGATTCTTGATAATGGTATCAATGAAAAGATAAATAATTTTCCCACCTTTATGTCCAGCTTTCGTTAACATAATATTGATACTCTTCACGAAGGAATACTAAGAATTTCCCAAATGCACGGAAAACATTAGTTAGATTGAACTTTCCATAGCAAATTTTGCTTCATAAAACATTAATATTCTATTTTTCCCCTCAGATATGTTCCCCCTTAACATCCGTTATCTGTGATTATCTTTTTTCAAGAATGGACTGATATCGAACTCATATTATTGAATTTGAAGCCATTTTCGTAAAATAAAATCAGTCACTGTAATCTAAATCGGCCGCGTTCATTTGCCTTGCAGAATTGAGAAAGCTCTGTACCCACTTTCAAAAAAGAAGATGCCATTTACGAAATTACTAATTAATTATTTCTTCTTTTACTGAAATAAGTCCTTACTGGTGAGCTCACTGATATAATAATTTTGTTATATCTAAGACAAAAATATAGAAAAAGAACAAAAATATTGACATAACCATAAAATGTTAAAGTTTCTTTTACTGTATATGGCATTATGCATCAAGTGTTTATGAGAGTGTGAATCTTCCCAACAGGCCGTAGAGAGAGAGAGAGAGAGAGATTTGAGAGAGATTAGTGAGAGAGATTATGCACACGGTAAAGCAGCGGCCACAAGTTTTTTCTTTTTAGCGCAGCTATCCCTGACGGGGAATCTCCGTAGAGAGAAATATTTCGATCTTTGTAGTCTGTAAAGTACATATTTTATATAGGGGTTGAAAAGATGAAAGAAAACATACAATTTTTTCCCTTGAGCTTCTTTACAGTGAAGAATACTCTTGGAGATTATACGTTTGAAAACAAAGTGTTGAATTGTTTTGATACTTTCAGCCTTGGCAGTATAGGTGATTTCCGCAATGTTTAGGGGTAAGGTGAACGTGGATATTTGGTAGGTGGCAAACCTATTTACAAGGCATATGCGGGTGCGTCATTGTTCAGTTCTTTGGCCTCCACATACATCAGGTATGATAGGCGTAACCGCAAAAAGCCATTTGCTTGAGATTAGTGCCAGAGATTATCCCAGCCGTTTCAATTCCTGAACACTTTGATCCCTCACGGTGGAACAGAATTCCCTCATCGGCAGTCAAAGTCTGGAGGAAAGTAGGATAAGTGGAAAATATTTGAAGGTTGAGAATCCCCGTATAGATCAGACTGGGAATAGGAATATGTCAGGACTCAGGATAATATCTTCTGAATTAAGTGTTCCAGTGGTCGAGCCCACCACAGTTGATGCAGGTGAACAATAGAAAGAGCGAAAAACAAGGAGGCGCCATTTCTTTCAAAGGAACACCTGCATCTCAAACACAACCTACGTAGTCTGTCATGTAGATAATCAAAAGCAGTTGACATTATAGAATATTATTAAAAATATCATGTTCTGTCGTGTAATCACCGTTTTTATCAGCCATTCAATCTTTATATATATACTGTACATACACATACACACACATTTTCATATATATACTTAAATATTCAAATAATATATACACTATATATATATAATATATATATATAATATATGTTATATATATACATGTATATATATATATATATATATATATATATATATATATAAACATGTAATATGAGAGAGAGAGAGAGAGAGAGAGAAAGAGAGAGAGAGAATGTTACTGCAGAAAATCTTTCATGTTAATCTTTTGCCTTGCATTATTTTTCATATGGTCGACAATCTAAAGGAAAGATTTCGATGTTAGAAAATAAATGACAAATCATGAGAGGAAAGAATTTTTGTGTTCAGGTAAACGGGTAACTTTCCACGTGTACGTCTCCATTACATTTTCCTCATTAATTTTCTTTGTCCTCGCTAACACTTATTATTTTCGTCCAGAAGTTGTCGGGGATGGTCACAGAGCCTTTCGCCAATATCACTCTCCAAGTTGTGAGTCAGAACCGGACGAATTGTATACTATTCAACCAAACTTCTTTAAAACAAACTGACTATGTGTTTTCGCGAATTGTATACTATTCAACCAAACTTCGTTAAAACAAACTGACTATGTTTTCGCCACTGTCGTCGATTCCTATACAATCTCCTTCTGCAGTACACATTTCAAAGACATCTAAGATTTCAGATTATACTGTTGTTAGAAACCACTTGTTTTAAGGGGATGACACTGGACCGATAAACGGGCTGCCGCACTTTTTTCAGGATTCGCAAATTAATTAAATAGGGACAGTAGCTTCTCAAAAAGAGTGGCAAACAAAATGAAAAATTTGTTAATAGAATTGTTAAGGTTTAATATATGCGAGTTGTAAATAATTGTGAAAAATATTAAGTTTTTCGTTTTTAAACTCTTGTTTTAATTATTTGGATGAATATACGTATAAAAATTAATTAACATGGTTAATATGAGATTTATTTTTCTAAAAGAATGAAACATAATTTCTAATATTAAAAAGAGGGGAGAAAGAAAGTGACCGCGTGCAGTCGCGCCTCTTAACCCCATCCCCTCACCCCCCATAACCCCTCGCGTGAGACATTGTTTTCTCTAGGTAGCGGCCAAAGCAGAGATGTTTATTACCGCCTGTCAGCCGCTGAATGTGGCCAAAAGCCGCTGAGAAAAGGAATCTTGCGATTTTCGTTTTATTTATTAATCGGGAATTATTTTAAGCGGGAATGGGGATGATGATTTATTTCAGATTGGAATGAAATTAATCAAGAGGAACTACTGAAGCTAGTATGCTGATCTAGATAAAGAAAAAAAAAATATTACGAAATAAGCAACGAATAATCAAAAACTTTTCAGTGGAGTACTACAGCTAGCCAAGGACTGAGAAGGTAAAAAGGTGGTGGGCTATAGCACAGGTAGCCTAAAGGGTTCAAAAGGTTAAGGACACGCAAACTGTAATGTTACTTCCTTCTCGTAATAGAGTAACAAACCTGCTATTTAATCTAGATACCCGTCATCAAAGCGGCGTTTCAGTCTTACGACTGCGACGCTCGGCGTTCGTTTCGATCTCTCACTTCTATAAGGAATTTGGAAGTAAAATGGGTGGGTGCCCGGGAACTATTAGTTTTAAAACGACAAAGATAAGACGCTAGTAGAATAAGCCAAACCAATATTTGTCACGATTATTTTCAGTTCAATTTTTAGGATATTCAAATGTAAATGAATAAATTATGAATGTTTCATGCTGCGAAAGCTCAAATGTTTTATAACGCAAAGTGACTGAGACCGGCTTGCTTTTCCAGCGTATTGAGAATAATTAACTTGAGTGCTTTCATGAAAATGCTGATGTGAAAATGAAAGTATATGACTGTAGAAACTAAGGCTCAAATTACAAGAACCTCAAGAAGTAAATAAATGATGTATAATTTAGATTATCGTTAGTTGTGGTAGTGTCGCTTTTATTTTACTCTGTTTGGTCTAAAAATTTCACAAAAGTATCCTGCGTTTTCTCCTTTTTGAGACAAAATAAAACAATAAAAAACTATGCTCCATAAAATGACAAAAAGGCTTTTAGTAACGTATCGAAAAACACGCTTAAAAAGATCTCAATTATTGTAAATCAGAGAAATCACGGCCCACTCCCAAATTTGTAGTTTTCAAGTATTAACAAAAAACTGGGTTTCTTTTCCCACGCCTCAAGCTTCTACAGATGTTGACTTTATTGGCGTGACAGAGTGAAGTATATTGGAGCTTTGTCAGACTAAAATAAATAGACGGTAAATACTTTGTTTTAATGCTTTTATCGGCTTGCTACGATTTGGGAAAGCGACTCCTGCAAGCTCAATATATATAAACAAGAAAGCACTTCATTTTCAAACGATCAATAACAAACAAAGAATATGTTATATGTGTAGGAGAGTCTATAATGCAGGTTAGCACCGAAAAAAAATATTGAAAAAACTACTTTTCTTGTGGTATTATTAAACCTGACAGCCAGTCCCTCTCTGGCTTCAGAAAGCGAGGTACACACTCAGTACACTGAAGATTTTTGCTGAACAACTCTGTAAGTATATTTGGATATTTCTGATTTTTTCCCGTATGTATATATGTATATAAACTAGCAACTGCAATTTAATATTCTAAACGGCCTTACAAAGGCAGATTAAGATCTATTCACTTTAAACTTGTTGGGACTGATTGGTGGAGGAAGGCAGTATGTGCTATGATGGTAGTAATTGTGGCGTGATTAGTAACCCACTCTTTGAACGAGAAGAAGCTATCCTTTAACTTCGAGATATTCGAGAAGCTGAAAACACGCCTCCTTTAAGAACAAGTTATTCAAAACTATAAGCTAAAACTTTCAAGTACAAAGAAGCCCGACTGGTGAACCAAAATGAGGGCCGGTGGAAAGACCTTCGAAATAAACTGGGGAGATTCGGAAGACGAAACAGGACCCATACATAATATTATTAAAGAACTTATTACGATATCACCAACTTCGCACTTTCTTTTTTTATAATTCGTCACAACCTAATGAATACGATCATATTTCATGTATCTACCTGTCTATCTCTCTCTCTCTCTCTCTCTCTCTCTCTCTCTCTCTCTCTCTCTCTCTCTCTCTATATATATATATATATATATATATATATATATATATATATATATATATATATATATATATATATATATATATATATATATATATATATATATATATATATATATATATATATATATATATATAAAGTAAAAAATAAATAATTGTCGACCTTGTGGAGGTGTACAGAACAGGAGAGCGTTTGTTCTACATTCTTTGTGTTACCTTCTCTGCTTGGCCTGTTATCACAATGACTTCTCACGCTCCAGCGATTTATCGTTAATCATATACATATATATATATATATATATATATATATATATATATATATATATATATATATATATATTTATTTATTTATTTATTTATTTATTTATTTATTTATTTAAGTGAAAATGAAACAGAGAAAAAATACAAAATCGGTGAAATAGTAATATTCTTTAATGATATTACGGGCCCTGTTCATTTTCCGAATCTTCCCAATTCATTTCAAGGTTCTTTCCATCGGGCCTTATTCCCTTTCTTTGCCTTCGTGATGTGTATTATGAGTTCCAGCTCCTGACTCTTATGTGTATGCATATATATACAGTATATATTATATATATATATATATATATATATATATATATATATATATATATATATATATATATATATAAGGGTCAAGCTAGAGCGCATAATCCACATCACGAAGGTAAAGGGAGGAAAAAGTATCCTGATCCTTTAACAGTTTATTATTAATGCCGATTAAAATATTTTAGTAATAGTTGTTTTTCTTCAAGACTTTTTCGCGGATCGCTAGACAAACTGTTAACAGTAAAAATGGATGAACCATCACCCATATCTAGTGCACCAAACTTGAAAATGTATGCAAGTTTCCCTTTCTTGCATGAGGACACCTTTAGGTGGAAATACACGTCTGTTGTTCAAAATGTTTTCCCTGCATTAAATTTGAGAATTATTCATAAAAATCCTCTAATAACTGAGACCCTGTTCAGTTGCAAAGATCGCCTCAGTTCTCTGCTCTCATCCAACACTGTGTGTAAAATATGCTTGCCCGAGATGTGATCGCGGGATACACGTGGGATGCACGAAGAGACTGCTGAAAGTACGAAGATTCCCACTGGGGCATAAGTCACAGAACTGGGGGCAGGTTGTCTAGTCCTTGAGCAGTCAAATATAAGGAGCCATTCAAAAATTTGCAAGACTTATATTGTCAGCAGAAATTTGTTGTCATAGGTTAAGTGCGGAACAACAGCAACCTAACTATACTGGAATCTATAATCTCATAAGAGACTGTACCGTCGTTAAATCCTCAGACTGCTTCAGTACAATTGTTTATAGCTTAGCACTGACAACTGGTATCTTCACTCTGCTTTTATTTATGTACTGTTAGTTTTTAACTTTCATTCCTATAGGTGAGATCGATTTAAGATTTTAATGAACTTTTTTGATTTTGAGTACTTGTCCGTGAATATGGTGATGATTCTGAAGTAACTTTATTTTTAAGTGGTTTTACTTCCTAAATAGCTGTTGGCATATTGAATTATCACAAAATATTTTCGATGTAGTATTATTATGTGATACTGATGTTCGTAATAAATTTTTAGTCTTGAGAATGCGACGTCAGGTGTTTTGCGAAACGTTGGCATTAATTAATAATAAACTGTTAAAGGATTAGGATGCCTGTCCCTACCGTCATCTTCGTTATATATAAATATATATATATATATATATATATATATATATATATATATATATATATATATATATATATATATATATATAAAATTTATATATATATACAGTATATATATATATATGTGTGTGTGTGTGTGTGTGTGTATGAAACAGAGAAAAAATTTCCTCAATAATAAATGTCTTCCTCCAAAACGATAAATAGATAAACAGTAGCTTTGATGTGGAACCTTAAATGACTGGTACATAAGTCATGACAAAAAATAAAAAATGACTTGCGCTAAGATAACCGCAAATCAAACCTGCGCCATGATATTCCGTGCCATCATGATAATCGGGAAATCCAGTCTATCTTGATATCTTACACAAAAGAATGCGTACGAACTGGTATGCGTAAGGTAATTACACAAAATGCTTATAGTCAAGATGGATCGTGCCATCGTTTTGAAAAATGATTCATATCAGGTCTTATTAATTTCTTTCAGATTGTTGAACTACAATAATGCAGGCGGTCTTGTACCTAGTCATTTACTTAACAACCTCTCATGTAATGAATACTCTTGGATCACAGATTGAAGCAAGATGGGCACCAAAATGTGAGTAACCAAAATTCAAAGAGCATATTATCAGTATTTCGTCTTTCAGTTTTTCTTTTAGAGACGTCCGGTCCCGTACGTGTTCCCACCAAAACTGAACAAGTTCCTTGAAAGTCCATAAATACTGGGAAAGATCAGCTATAATTACAGTGTTACTTTTATAACATTAACGAAAGCACAGAAATACAATGTTGTGGCAAAAAAATAAGTAGAACTTTCATTCACCAGTAATGATGAGTCTAAATCCAGCATCATTGTTCCCAAGGACATTTCACTACTGTTCTTCAGCGACGCCATTTTTTCCCTTCGCAGATTTCGACTACCGCTACAACGACACAGCACATCTCGTGGGTACATTCAACATGACTCGCATCTTGTGCGGTGTGCTGTGTTTCCACAGAGCAGACTGCGTCTCCTTCAACTACAATAGTAAAATAGTGATTCCGTTTTATATTGAAAATACACTATCCTCTTCATTATTATTATTAGGTGGTTTAACCATAGCATTACGGTTGGTACGAGAGATTGGTTGTTAATTCGGAAGAGGGTAGCGCTGGAGAATTTGAGCAAAATAGCTAAAGAAGCTGGACAGATAGGTGGGAATGGAACAAGCTGGGAGGAAGGAACGTAAAATTCAGAAGTCAATGCGTCTACGTACAGAAGGGATTAAAAAAGTAAAATCCCGTAGGAGGGTAGCGCCGTCAGTGCACCTCACGTGGTGCACTGTAGGCATTACTTTAGGTTCTTTGCTGCAACCCCTTCCGTTCCTTTTACTGTCCCTCCTTTCATATTCTCTTTCTTCCATCTTACTTTCCACTCTCTCCTAATTCCTTTTACACCTTTCAAACCTTTTACTGTCAATATCCGTTTCAGCGCTGAACGATCTCATAGGTCCCAGTGCTTGGGCTTTGGTCTAAATTCTAAATTCAGTTCAATTCAATTTAAAAAGTAAAAAAGAAAGAATCTATTATTTTTATCAAACTAACCTGAATTTACTCGCGACCATGGAAAGGTGAAATGTATCAACAAGCTTTTTCTGAATAGTGAGAATAAAACTGTTTGAAATAATCAGTTCTTCCTTGCCAGCTACCTTGCATAGAAGTACATAGTTCCTCGTTGGATGAGTCGGTAGAGTTGTCGGCTAGCACTCTGCTAGGCCCGAGTTCGAGTCTCCGGCCGGCCAGAGAAGAATTAGAAGAATTTATTTCTGGTGATAGAAATTCATTTCTCGGTATAACGTAGTTCGGATTCCACAATAAGCTGTAGGTCCCGTTGCTAGGTAACCAACTGGTTCTTAGCCACGTAAAATAAGTCTAATCCTTCGGGCCAGCCCTCTCTAGGAGAGCTGTTAATCAGCTCACTGGTCTGGTTAAACTAAGGTATACTTTTTTTCAGGTATCCAATACAGTTATTTCAATACTAAAAACAATGTCCTGGCTTCTAAATGTCATAACAGGAGCTCGTAAGTTGTATTTCAACAGAGATCTTTCACATTTACAATTGATCCCTGATCCCCTTTATCTGCCGAGAGCAACCAGATTTGCTGAACGGCAGTACCATTATGCAGTAAATGTGCCTCGCTGTCGAACTTCTCAGCTCCAGAGGCCCTTTATTCCTCACACCGTTGGACTGTGGAACAGACTCCCAGAGGATGTCGTGCGATTGGAACTTCTTCAGAAGTTCAAGGGAAGGTGCAATGCATTCCTAATACTCTTATCCTTGCATTTTAATACATTTTTATAGATTTTTTCTTTACTATTTTTTTTCTTTTTTAAATAGTTGGATCTCTTCTTTCTGTATTTCCTTTTAACTCCTCTTAACTTCTTCCTAATGAACACCTTAATATTCTTTGGAAGCTTGAATTTCAAGTCAGTGGCCCCTGTGGACTTGTCCCATATCAGTAAAAGGCTAAGTATACCTTAGTTTAACCAGACCACTGAGCTGATTAATAGTTCTCCTAGGGCTGGCCCGAAGGATTTGACTTATTTTACGTGTCTAAGAACCAATTGGTTACCTAGCAACGGGACCTACAGCTTATTGTGGAATCCGAACCACATTATACCGAGAAATGAATTTCTATCACAAGAAATAAATTCCTCTAATTCTTCTTTGGCCGGCCGGAAAATCGAACGCAGGCCCAGCCAGGTGCTAGCCGAGAACGATATTGACCCGTCCAACGAGGAACTAGGTTTCATCTTCTGATAATGATGATGATATTTCTCAAGAAGTTCAGAGGAAGTTCATCGTTTGAAGCAGAAGATTAATACTGAGCAATCAAGTAACATAGCATTCAGGTATAAGCTCTTGAACAGATCAGTTGTCGGTTGCTTCTAAAATACTAGACAAACTTTAATAACTACATGAATTAACAATCACCTTCCAGAAAACTTAGACATTTTACTGAGGAACTTTAACATTGAATAAAGCTAGGCATTAAAAAATAAAAAAAAAAATCATCGTAAAAAACGTCAGTTTAATATTTAGTGAATATGTTACTTACTCCTTTCAGCAAGAGAATGCTATACTAAATAGAGGCTTTAAAACAAAACAAAAAACAAAAAACAAATATATATATATATATATATATATATATATATATATATATATATATATATATATATATATACTGTATATATATATATATATATATATATATATATATATATATATATATATATATATACTCCACCACCATGGAAGTTCTGCTGATAAAATTAAATTTTTTAGTATCAAAATTTCTAAAAAAATTTAATTTCTGGCTGTCTTGGCTGAAGATGTTTAAACCTCCCTTCTCTTCAGCATCTTTCATAACAGTAATATCCTCTCTGGTTGTCTTTTCCGCAGAAGGAACAGAGGAGTGTGATGTCCTGAAAACTACACACTACCGGGCCAATGACACTTACCTGATCGCGGCTCCAGGCTGGGACCACTATAACTTCTTGCAGCCAAGGATTGTAAATATCTTTCTCTATCAAACTCGAAGATCATTTCTATCATCTCAGAATAACAATATTATTTTCTCTGAAGGCGCCTAAAGTGAATTTCCGCTAACCTGTGAGTTTTGGTGAATATTTCACCTAAATATCAGGTTTCTTAACTAAAGTTGCGGATTCATTTATCTGGATGATAATGGCCTTTCATCTTAACGCTAGCGTAACTGTTAAAATAGGATTAAAAATATTGTAGAATTTCATGCCTAAAATTCAACAAACGTACTTTATTTATAACAAAACATTTTTTTTAAAGATAAACTTATTTTCTTCCGTTCTTTAATGTCGCCTAATGGCAATAACACATCCCTAACACATTTTCAGCAGTTTAAAACGTAAAAAACATATTCCCATGACTTATCTTTTCTTAGCTTTAAAAATAATCCAAATTTGTAAGAAACGTTTGAAGAGAGAGAAACAAACTAAAACAAAGAAACGAAAAAGCCTAACGTAAGTGAAAAAGTAAATCATAGTTTTCGAGAAGTTTGCTCGAGTTGGGAAAATAGGTGTGGACAGTTGGCGGAAAAAAAGCGTAAAATTCAAAAGTTTTGAAAGAAGTGCAGTAATCATTTTCAGAGCTAGGCCTCAAATGCACTAGATTCAGTTAATGGACATTAAAAAAGTTGTTTTCCACTTTTATTATGAGTCTGATTCTCTTGTTATTCTTTCAGCTTGAGAATGCCAACAATTACTGTCCAAATGGAACCGTCTTTCTGCAGTACGAGCAGCCCGTTTTCTTGAAGTACGACTCCAGCCTGAAAGGGTTTGCATGCACAGACCACCCGGCAATAAAGGCGCAGGATGTGAGCGGGCAAGGTAAGTCAATGAACGTTTATCATTTCATACTCTTTCTAAAATGAAGAGAGCTCTCCGGCAGGGCTGTTTGGGTCTTTGCAGGTATGGCATATCTGCCAAATGTACGACAACACCAGAGAGATAAAACCATTTCTCCCATTACAGATATCAAACAAAATCTTTTTCGTTACGCAGAATTCCAAGTCTATTACATAGGTTCACGATTGATAATGTTTTTTTTTACGCAATAACAAGAAACGGAATCAGATTTTCTATCATGGAGACGTCGTTACGCACGCTGTACGATTACGTGTTCATTGTTGACGTCAAACATGGCCTATCTGTAATGATCAACAGTAAATCGTCCTCTGATTTCTTTGGATGGATAGATTCGCATCGGGAAGGATCTGGATATATTGTGGGTACATCTCTTAGCTTGTTTTCTATTCGTGCTTGCTCATATTTTGGGTATATTTGCTTTTGCAGCGAAATTTAACTCTGAGTTTCCATGCTTCGTTTCTTTGCCGTATCAAAATATGACTTCCGTTCTCTTGCGAAGCAGATTTCTTTTCAGTTCAAGAACTTTAAATTTCTACAGATTTTATATACGGCACGTCGATATGCTAAAGCAGAACACCATACGTCACTGTAACCTGCAATGAAGTTATACAATAGCATGGAAACATTCTTTCACGCAATTTTAGAAAACCCCGACTTACAGTAGTCCTTAGAACTACATTTAACATTGAGCATTTTAAAATAACTTCTTCAGATACTGGTAATTTCAGCCACACAGCCTACGATATCTCTGAATAATTTATGTAAATTAGGACACTGCAAATGAATAATTTTATAGTTAAGAATATTACACACATATACACAACATATAATATATATGTATATACTGTATATATATACATATATGTATGTATGTATGTATGTATATATGTGTGTACATATATATATATACACACACACATATATATATGTGTGTGTATATATATATATATATATATATATATATATATATATATATATATATATATATATATATATATATATATATATATATATATAATTGTTTGGATGAGAAAACTGAAAGTAGATATGGATAGGAGTAAGGATGGAATGGTCAACTGAAACCAGGGAATGGAGCAAAAAATGGTAATATGAATGGTGAGAAAATAGATGCAGTTGTTTAATACAGGCATTTCAAAGATAATATATTGGCTGATGGTAGGATGAGAGAACAGATGAGTTACAAACAGGGGACAGCAATGAAAATAGTAGGAGTTATGCCAATTCTCCTATACTGAGGTGAAAAAAAAGGTAGAAGGTGTAGAAATGAATTTTTTGCTTAGTGTATGTGACATGAGAAGAACCAAAAATGTGAGAGATGTACAAATATACGAAAGGAGTGGTAAAAACCCTATTCTAAGTGACAAAATGGATCAGTGTATTTTGGTAAGGTTTAATAATGTGAAAATAGTGGAGGATGACAGTTTGGTGAAAAGAGTTCAGTGTGGAGGGAAGGAGACCTAAAAAGTTCTGGCTAGATGGAAAGAAAGAAGGAAGAAGTGGCCTCATCATCCCGGAATCAAGAGAATGCTTGCAAGATTGAATTGGTGTAGTGAGTGTAGGGGGTTTGATGTGACGCTGATTAGCCTTGTTTGTAGGTGAATTAAGTGGCCAATGTCGTGAAGTTTTCTGCACGAAGGATTTTCATTCACAATTCAGCAGGTAAAGCATGAATGTTGCATTAATTAATGCCTTGCCATATTTTGGTAGCCAAGTTAAGTATATCTTAGTTTAACCAGACCACTGAGCCGATTAACAGCTCTCCTAGGGCTGGCCCGAAGGATTAGATTTATTTTACGTGGCTAAGAACCAACTGGTTACCTAGCAACGGGACCTACCTGTTAGTATATATATATATATATATATATATATATATATATATATATATATATATATATATATATATATATATATATATATATATATATATATACATATATATATATATATATACTTATACAACACGTATGCTGATGGACAATTAAGAATTGTTCTTCTTGTGCATATCTATTTCCCGACATTTCGTAATTCTCTTGTATAATTACATCTTCAAGGGCTCTAAAATGGATAAAAACAACACATAATTAGCATAAAACTCAAACTGAAAATAATTTTACACTTAAAATTATACATTTAAAAAACCAAAAAAAAACAAACTATATATATATATAATATATATAATATATATATATATATATATATATATATATATATATATATATATATATATATATATAACCACTCATTTACCAGACTGCAGGCTGACTTTGATGTATGATGTCGATTATCCCAATGGAACAAGTTCAGGGTATGATGGAGTAGTAGCTCCCTACTATGATGCTCTACAACAATGCCTCACCAACAGCTGCGCTGGCATGACTTGCAACTCAGGTAAGAACGCTAGCTTCATTCTGTCACTGAATATATATTGTATATGTATATATATATATATATATATATATATATATATATATATATATATATATATATATATATATATAAACAATTCGCGCTACGGTGAGGGACGTCGAATGGAAGTCGTTGGTTGTACAGTCGAGTGTACGTGTCACTTAGGTACCAAACCTTTTATCAGTTATAATTCCCCTTCGGTGATATTCCAGAAGTAGCGCGAATTGGATATTAAACGACATTTGTAGTTTAATGTTTGTATGTATATATATATATATATATATATATATATATATATATATATATATATATATATATATGGTTATCTGATAATTATTGTCACCCACACCCCCCATACGGGCAGGAGAACTTACCTCGGGAACGGATGGTATCTGGTAGCTGCTACCGAGAAGTCCTCTCTCTCTCACGGACTCAGCTCCTAATTCTAAAATGCATGGTAATCAAACCCCAGTTCCAAAAATAGACGTTTATTAGGTAAGCCCAACAATTCATCAATGTAAAATGAAAATAAGCAAGTTAGTTATGGCAACCCCATTAATATATAACCCCCAAAAAGCAAAAATCACCCAGTCACCAAAAGAACATAAGAAGTGGAAACTAATTCCCATTCCCAATCAACGTCTCCTAAAAATTCCATTATGATACCAAGTCTCTTTCTAAGCAACTTTAAAAAGATTGTCTTCAGTTTCTCTTATATGCCAAGAATGACTTATGGCTATTCATCCATTTCATCATCATTTTCCGAAACATCTGAAAATTCACAAAACCAACTCCCGTTAGAAAACACCAGAACACACTCAGTTCTTATCACACGGAAATACATATTGAAAATAAATCATAGGAACAATCATTGGGAGATAAAAACTTTGAATAACTGGTCATTTTCTAAGTTCACTAAAACCGATACATAGAAATAATGGCCTCTACAATGTTATTTAAAGTATTTTAACACTCACCCTTTCAGCAAACGGGATTTCAATTCCCAGAGTGTCCTAAACATGACCAACAGCTATGGCTTCACACAACCCAATGAAATGCCTCTCACAAGAGTTCATTGCACCAAGCCCTTTTCACAATGTACACACGAACATACGCTTCATTGGGCACGCCTAGAAATCCGGCTCAAACCCACCTAACTTCTAGAAGGTTTCGAATGACCACTGAACTTCCCACCCAACATGGGACTCTGCCATGTATTGAGACCAAAGGTGACCATACTTGAATTGCTGAATTAACAGAAGCCCAGGTCATACCTGCCCCCTGCAAGATTGCTGAATACGGGAGACGTTTGTACGTCACAAGCCCGTACACCAATTCATGTACACAAGTGTAAATACACACACACACACACACACACACACACAAATGACACAGATATATATATATATAAAATATATATATATATATATTATATATATATATATATATAAACATAAACTTATTTTTTATGAGAATGTTCGTTTGGTCATAACCACTGAACTGTATAATCCACTGTTGGAGCCGGTGTACACAGTTACATTAACGTTAAGGTTAAGGGTATGATTATTTATTCCAGGCAAAATAAACCAATTAGGTTAATGTGAAAAGTGAAGTTAAGATCAGGGTCATATTTAGAGTCAAAGGTCTGGTAAGAATTTATCTTTGTCCATAAATTTTGAATTATATGAGACAGATGATTTATAAAGGGAATGCATAATGAATTGATGATGATGGTGCACTAAGTGAGACCAACATCAAAGTCAAAGTCGTTCTTAGAGGTCATATTTGTCATTCATAGTCCACTAATGAATCCGACGTGTAGTGAGATCATGGTCTTACTCATATGTGAAAGATCAGTCATGGACTCAGTTTCTTGCCACTTCCAAACTTCATGAAATAGAGAATTCATTGCTTACTCGGGTATATTAATTGATCAGACTATTTGTCTGCCTGGCCAGCCAGGTTTCTAACGCAATGGATTTCTATGTCTTTGAAGGTTAGTTTCAAATATCATACAGCCTAATAGTATATGTGGGGCAATTTAGAATTAACTCTTTTTGATGGTTCAAAGGGTAAAAAAGTCATACTTAGAGGTCAAAATTTAAACTAAAATTTGAGCTTTGGCTGTACTGAGACTTCATATTTGGCATGCATAGCCCATTAATGAAACCGATGTTCAGAGTAACGTCAAGGGCAACAATTATTATTCAAAATCAAAAGTCAGATAGAAATTTACCACTGCTAAGGAAGATTTGCTTCACAAACTTATCTTATATTTCATTAAAATAGCACATGCTCCCGTCCCAATAAGTGTCTTACAAAATAATATTAAATTTCTGCTAAGTATGATAGTTATGGTACCCTCCACTTGCCAAAGACTGATCTTCAGACTTCCGTTTTGCCTCATCACAACATATAACTTTAACGTGCCTAAGTTTTCTATCTACTCTACTTTCTCCCATTTTACAGACATTCTTCCTCTCTCCAACATATTGTTTTACTTTTTGTGTGTGCCCATCTCAAACACTGTATCATTTACTACGATACAGCATAAGAAAATGTTAATACATTTTCCAAACTTAAGCTGAAATGCCAACTCTGTCATTTTCGTGTTTCATAACAAATCTGCTCATGATTACTGATTTTTTAAAAATGAAAATGCTCTTAGTATAATATTTTGTCTTTACAGAATTATCTTTTTGCTATTCCACCGGCTTCAACAAATTTAAAATCCTATGTCAACTTCACTTCGTATTTTTTCAGTAGCATCACCCTCAATCAATCAACCTTAACCCAACTCTGATTTATTTTTACTTTTCTTGTGTGGTTCCTTTAAAAATTGAAAAGTCTCTTTAATTGCAGGTCTTTTATACATATCACATACATTTTATTTCTAGAATATTAATTGTAAATACCAACGACGTTACTAATGCTCTGTTATAAGAAAGAGAAAATTATCCCTTTTCATTGCTCACAAAAAAAAAAATCAGTACATTCCTCGTTCCAGGAATACTACAAACTATAAACATTTCTTTTCCACCAGGTCAGTGCTGGCTGAAAACTGAAAACCACGTCCTAACCAGTAATGCGTTGTTTTCTGCAAACAATACACTCTACTGGTATGCTGTCTGCAGTTAGACCTTCTGTACAACTTAATGGCCTCCTGTCATCTTGTGAATGTATTTTGCTCCTTAAGAACAACCTTTTCAGTCGATACTGATAATTTTTCATATCGGTTGTAATTTTGTGTTATCAGTGACAAGTGTTTACCTCCAGACCTGTAGGCCTCTTGGCTTTAGAAATAAAAATGGTAAAATTTGAAACGTTAACACTTGCCTTTTGAAGTCATAGTGATGATAAACGCAGGAACTGCCTATACGTGATTATTTTTTACAGGAAACTGATACAGTTATCGTCAAGATGTATTAGAAACTGAGGTCCATGAGTTAAATGGAGTATGACCTAACCCACAGACATTAAAACGGCAGGGTCATGAACACACTGACATCTGCGTAATGGTGCAACTTGATTCCAGTTTATAGGGATTACTCATTAGTGGCCAACTAGGAATAGGGTAAAATCCTGGGAGATATATTCGCTGCTGCAAAGACCAACAGCCTACTGGTTGATGACCCGTGCAATTTTGTTAACTATACCCACCTATGCTTCATTGGAGGGGTGGGTAGAGCTCTCGGCTGGCACGCTGTTGGCCCAGCGTTCGACTCTCTGACCGGCCAATGAAAAATTAGAGGAATTTATTTCTGGTGATAGAAATTCAGTTCTCGTCATAATGTGGTTCGGATTCCACAATGAGCTGTAGGTCCCGTTGCTAGGTAACCAGTTGGTTCTTAGCCACGTAAAATAAATCTAATCCCTCGGGCCAGCCCTAGGAGAACTGTTAATCAGCTCAGTGGTCTGGTTAAACTAAGATATACTTAACTTATGCTTCAATGGTTCCTTCCATAACAAGACTGCAAAATACATTATTTGAACATCAGAAATAACTAAATCTAAGTATTCACCACTTCAAACTTCAATTCTTTAGACGCTTTGCTTCAGTTTGAGATATGGTAGGCACACTGAAGTTTAATTTTTAAGTACATATTAAAAGAAACATATAATAAAGGCTTACTTAATTAGTAAGAATTTAAGTTTCACTAGAATTGAAAAGCCTACTTTAATCATTCATGAATTTATAAGTGTCATTTTAGTAATAATGTCGAGGCAGTATCGGAAAAATCAAACGTAGTCTTCTGCAAAAAAAAAAATAATAAATCAATAAACAACCTTTGAGGAACTATGATAAAGTTGGAACCTATCTCGTAACAAGTAATTGTTATGAAAGTAATCGTGTAAACTTTCACGTATGTTACTTGAGTATAATTACTTGGGTTCATTTGCATTTTGCAACAGAGAGTCTTGATCTCCAGATAAAAGTTCTCAGAGTCCCCGTCTATCGTCGTTTCTAAATCAGGCAATGGTTCGAATTATGCTGGGACCGATATTTTGGCTTATATTTGAAGGTATAGTAGACTCGGATATCAAACGATATTTTTGGTTTAATATTTATGCAACGTATAAAATATATATATACAAATATATATATATATATATATATATATATATATATATATACATGTGTGTGTGTACATACATGGTATGTGTGTGTATACACATACATAATGCATGTATATAACGTAAATTAACGAAAACTTATCCAGACTGGCATTATTGTCAAATTTATTTAATTAAACATAAAAACATTAAGCGGTGTCATCTGCAAACATCAATCCACACCCATTTCATTACACCATCCCGTATCCCACTTACGTACTGCGTATTATCGTGATCTTTATCTTGGCTTATACGTGTCACTGTTCTAGAAGTACTAAATATACTAAGGATGTATAACAAGCCCTCGTCACGGGTAAACTTTGGCAAGACTAAAACTTATAATTGTCCTCTAGAAATTACTTTTTTTTCCGTACATCACAACTCTTCGCGGGGCATTTCTGTCAACTCTGCCTTGAGGTACTGAGGGTCCAAGCAGACATATTTAAACCATATATCCTCTTCCTTGTCTTAACAACTAAAACCCTACATATATATATATATATATATATATATATATATATATATATATATATATATATATATATATATATATATATATATATATATATATATATATGTTGTGGGTGTGTGTGCCTGTCTGTGTATGGTGATATATATATATACATACATATATATATATATATATATATATATATATATATATATATATATATATATATATATATATATATATATATATATATATATATCACTATTTCTATTAGAAACTCATTGATATTTTGCATATTTTACTTTTTTATTTTCTGTCTTCATAGTTGGATTTTTTCCTTTATAATTCCTACTATGAGATCAGTTCATCTAAAGTTCTTTTAAGCAGTCTGCGCTTCATGATAAGAGGTACCTTATAAACATTTAGAGCTGGCTAAGAGAGGCAAGAATTGGAGAATAATCTAGTTATAAGGTAATTAACCCCCTTATCTTGGCACATGTAAATCAGGCCTAGTCTAATATTCTTTCTTGTTACCAAAGCTAGTAAATTAGACCAGAAAGTCATATAGTCATGAGGACCAAGATGCGGTGGAGTGAGCACTGGAGAGTAGTTTTCCTCGCTAATAAGCACTGAGTGGTGAATCCTGACTTAGGTAATCGAGAATTGTGACCTTCTTGTTCAGAGCCAAAATCGATTAAGTAAAGTATGCCAAAACGGTGACAGATCAGAGGAAAGTTCCTTATTTGTATTTAAAAAAAAGAAAATCAAATTTCCTATTGCAAAGACGTTCACTGAATAATATAATAGATAGTTGCTTTCGATAATCAACGTATAGTCTTATAATTGGTGAAATTGGCTTCATTCGGAAGCGGTAAGTTGGAAATTTAACAAATAGAAACAAGTGCTTCTGAGAATGTCAACTCAATGGATGATAGATAAATATAATTAATTTCTTCAGTCTTAATGGGTTCAGAGTAGAGGTACTACGGATCCAAGGTTAAAAAGTTTTGATACCGGTAATCAATTCAGCCCAACATCTGAATATTTACAGGCTGGCGCAATGCCAGCTTTACCTAACAAGTCTGAGTAGATCAGCAAATAATTCACAGAGCAGTCGTTTTTCACAGTCGTTTTCATAAAGCAGTCCCCGCTGCAGCAAGGCTTCATTCTCAAAGTTTAGACCATAGACTCATTCAACTCCAACTGAAACTGTCAAATAATTGTATGGTCCACTTTACAAAAAAAAAAAAAAAAAAAAAAAAAGTAATTTTGATATTTTGAAAATATCACAAGATATAATATATGAATATTATTCAGAATGCAAATAACACCAATAAAAATGTGGCTAATATTATGAATGGGTTCAGGATTTCTTTTGTATCTGGTTCTAATGAACTGAGTGCGAGTTCCCAAGGAAAACGTTATTCTGCCGTTGTGAAGTAAGGCAAAATAATGTAAATTTGCCGGCTTTCGTTATTCTTGTTGCCAATAATATGCCCGTACTAAGGCTTTTTTTTTCTAGGTTGATAAACAAAATGTAAATATTTGATATTCTAATATTTGGCGAAATAGATGATCGTTATATTTCATTCGTACTGCTTATTACGTGTTTTATGCATTAATGATCATCATTTTATTGTAAATCACTCGTTTTTGTATTTTTCCGGTTCCTTACATATATATTATTATGACGGTCAAAGGAACCAGAAGTGGGAAACAGTGGGCTTTATGGTAGACAACACAAAATATGATGATAACAAATTGAATCAGTAGGAGCTGTCTAAAATACACGGTTCATCTCTATAATAAGTAAGCATAAAAAAAAGACATAAAACACAAATATGTGACAAGGTAATTACAAGGGTGTACCCTAAAATTAATCTATCCAACCTAATCTAACGTGACCTAGGGCTAAGGTGCTACCCTAGGTTGGGTGGAGGAGGGGCTTCGTCACCCCTACACCCTCCGATTACATGTAGAAATCCTAACCTTACCTTCCCTAACCTAACCTAATCTAACTTATTTCAGATGGCGTCCTCTCGTCCTTTGGTTTTTTCTTAGCTGAATAACAGTTTCTCCTGAATCATTTTCAAGAATCAATCATGAAATTGTGGTAATGATACAAATACTTAGCTTCGTAAAATAAGTCTAATCCTTCGGGCCAGCCCTAGAGCGCTGTTATTCAGCTCAGTGGTCTGGTAAAACTAAGCTATACTTTTCCATTCTTGAGACGATATTTGTCTTTGTCACAGGACTGATACCATTTTCCATACGATCTAGTGCAAAGATCTTTCAGCAAAATTTCGTTACACGGAGATTGATCGAAAATGAAACAGTGGTAAGAGGGAATATGTATATGTATTTATATTTATAAAGTTCCACTTTATTTTTTTTTACCTAAGCAATAAAGAAAGTGTTGGGCTCATTAATTTGCAGGTCATATTGTCACCCGAACGCCTGTCTCTGCTGCTGAATCACTCTCTTTCACTGGATAATAAAAGAATACATATATAAATCCTCTTCATTCGATAAGGAAATAAATTTGAAATTAAAGTTGCCTTTCCATGGTTTAAGATAAACATGGAACTTTCAAATGGATATAAATTGTGCACAATTTGCCTTTGATAAGGAAGTGAACTTAGAATTAAAACGATTCACATCAAAAACACGCACAGTCAGTTCTTCCCTAAGTTGCGTTGAGTCGAATCCGCCCTACTCCTCCACGCTTGGTGGTGTGAAGAGGCCATAATCGAGGCAGGTCTTGACCTGGTACCAGTAGGTCAGCGTGTAGTCGAGGCTGGGACCGGATGGTCCCCCAACGTGGGTCCTTGCATAGGTTTCGCAAGTGGCTTTAGGGTCGCGGACGTAACGGGCGAGATATGCTCTGACGGTGCTCTCGTTGCATTCCCAGCTCTGGACGCAGTTCTGGAAGGCTGTAGAAGAAAAGGTTTCTCAAATGTCAGTATTTTCAACCTCGAGCGTTTTCCTCCTTGAGGGTGGCTCCAGAGATAAGAGGTATTCATTAATGGCATATTCTGACTGTATAAAAAGCTCACAACATTAGCCTCCTGGAATACCTGCATCGAATGCTCATCTACACAGCGTCAAAAATCCATCAGGCATTGCACCATTTATATGGTGCGCAAACCCTCTTGGTTACTGTTATATGACTACATCCAAAGATATGTGAAAACATAATCTTGACTACCATCAAGAGTGACTGAAGTGCCACCTTAGTGGGCTTTGCTTTCTACCAGGACGAAATAAAACAGTCGTAGTGATTAAGTGCAAGATTAGAAATCAAACTATCCTTAGGTGGCAGTCATTCATGTCTGGTTTTAATTTTGAATTAGTTCTCAGAAATAATACTTGCAATTTCAGATCTTTCTTAGGCTGATAAATAAAAATTCAGCAATTGGCATATTTCCAAAAAATCTCTCTGGCTGTAAAATTATTCAAGACCGTTTCGTAAGTGCCCAGACTTTATAAAAATCAAAATTTCTAATAAATTTGGGAAAGCATTATTGTAGAGCATTTTGATTCACTGAATTGTAATCTGATTCTTCTAAGGTTACCACCACAGTACTTGAATACGCTGAAAATTATTTTCTTAATATTCACCGAAGCACTTTGTAAAACCTATGCAGCAAACTTTCTTTTTTATCTGCTGACGGGAGAGAAAAGTAAGAATCCGCGTTTCCAAAACGGTAAATTAAACCGCAAAAAAAGGGGGTCTTTTTAAATCAATGTCTCTCGAACCATACACGTTCATTATTAATCTCGATTTTCCCAATGAATCGGGAACATTTCGGATCATCCCTGACTGCTGGAAAGTTATTCCTAAAGATTGCTCATTCACTCATGATAATATTTATATTAATATTTATAAAAACTCAGCCACTGATGACTTACTTCCTCCTTGGAAGCCTCCGTCTATCCAGTAGGGATTGGTGATGGCCCAGGGGCCGCAGACCTCACCCCAGTCGGTGTCTTCGCAAACAGGATCTGGCATTTGACATCCCGAGCTTGACACCTGTTGGGAAACAGATTTCGTGTCTTGAGATGCAATATTCCGAGACCCCATGGTATTTACAAGTGCATTTTATGTGGAAGACTCAGGTTGTAAGCAAAAGAAATGAGATTGAGAGGTGTCAGCCCCATCTTTTATTCTTCTTCCCTCTTTTTTGTTTTGATTTTGTTTTAGTGTTAAAAACTTAAAGGATAGAATTATTCAAGTGAAATACGCAAGATTGTTCAATTTTCGGCAACGAAAAACTAAATAATAAATTATGACGGTTTAAAATTTATACCTGAAAGTTTGATTTCTATCAGAAAACAAAAACAATGTAAATGATATGTATATATATGTATATATAATATATATACATATAATATATAATACATAATATATATATATATATATATATATATATATATATATATATACATACATACATACATATATATATATATATATATATATATATATATATATATATATATATATATATATATATATATATATATATATATATATATATATATATATATATATATATATATATCACTGAGCTTACGAAGCACATGCAGGCTAGGCAGTCATCGTCTACTCCAGCGTGTGCAAACGAGGCACAAGCTGCAATGGCCAGTACTAACGGCCACATCTCCCCTAAACGTCACAGCAGAGGTCGTCCTTCAGTAACAGGCGAGAGCCACTTCAGCGTCTGATTTCAGAAAACACTTTCAGCCTTTATTTAAAGCGAGTGCCTGGTGGGGAGGGCCGGGAGGGCAATGACGTCACAGGGTACTAAATAGAGGAGTGAGAGACGTGCCTCAGGTGGGTGGAAAGGTGACGAACTAAGGTTATTGTAATTGCTGTCTTCATTTCTTCTTCGTCTTTTATATTTTAATCTGCTTAAATGGGGAAAGGTCTTCAATGAAGATAATCATAAAGTAGGTTTTTTTTATTAATTTCATTGCCGACTCGATTCCTTCCAGAAAATTAATATTCTTCCGCATCAAGAATGATGTTACGTCAGAGTGCCAGTCCCCCACTGGCACTTCAAATAGCCTCTTACTTAACTGGAGGGTAATTTTATTTCCCACGGCAAATACTCAATATATGTAATGATAAATAAAGATATGAACCATAGATTACATAAAATGATGGTAATTCTATTCTAATCTATGGGAAAGTTCAGTTCAGGCCAAAATATTAATGGATACAAATGTCAACCAGTAGATTTGTAACCAATTTCTTAAACAGCGGTTTTAGTTTTCTACGTTCATTAATTGTCTGTTGCTTTCATCTATATTTTATCATATTTTCCATTCGTGGTTCTGTTATTTTCTAAATTTCGAATTGGCATTTCCGGTTAATTCATTACGAATGTTTACCCGTTCATAACAGCGGTAGAAAAGTAATCACATGACCTTCACTGCATGGTGGGAAATAAACAGCAAACCTTTCCCATATCCAAGAGAATAAATGAAGGTTACAAAAGACAGAGGTAAGGTCAAAGAAATTCATACCACGAACACCTATATAACTCAGTGCCGCGAATTGTCCGCCATCAGAGAACCAAGATGTCAAAGTTTTGCATTACAACATTTTTGGCGGTTTTTGCTTCTCTTGTGAATCCACAGACGCTCACCGATGATTGCCTGGCGTGCATGTGCTACGTAAGGTGGCTTTTATTGGTTCTTCTTTGAAAAGGTCTCATACATTTGCGATAGTTTTTACAGTTTATAGTTTAAAAATTAAAATAAGCATAATGATGGTATTGTTACCTTTGCTTGAGCCACTATTAGTATTTTTTTTCAGTGGTTGTTATTTATATAGATGAAGATCATGGTAAACTATATTTTTGATTAATAATTGCTCGATACAATATCAGTCATACGCTTTTTGCTCTAAGAGGGAGTTTACTTTATTGGTTCTCACCATATTGTCTAGCCACTAGGTACATTAGTTAGCTGCTTAGGTCAACAGAGGCCCGAGGGAGGTGAAGTTAGAACCAGCGAACTCCCTATATATATGTATATATATATATATATATATATATATATATATATATATACAGGCGTCCATCTTTGCTGCCGTAGTGTTTACGTAACTCATTGATTTGATGACTTTCAGGAAGCCGACCATAGATTTCAATAAAGTTAATTCTTTTTCCAAGAAGAAACTGAACATGTTAATCGACTGCTTGTAGTCAGTTATCCGGTATTAAGAATAATCAAGAAACACGAAAATCCTGTTGTCCGCTCTTCTTAAATTAAGTAGGCCTTATGCCGTCCCATTCTCTTTTAATTTCTGAACAAAAGACCCGGTTCCTTTGTTCGAAGGAGCCGCAGAGCTTCTAAGTGCGGGTTTTCCAGGCGTCCAGCGATGGCTGCGTAATGCCTGACCCCGTTTGCACCGACGGAGAGATGGAAGTCTGTGGTCCTTTCGCCATCACTCGGATTTACTGGATGGAGGCTGGATGGTTCGGCGGAGGTAGGAGACAAGTTAAATATTCCTTAGTTTAACCAGACCACTGAGCTGTTTAACAGCTCTCCTAGGGCTGGCCCGAAGGATTAGATTTATTTCACGTGGCTAAGAACCAATTGGTTACCTAGCAACGGGATCTACAGCTTCTTGTGGAATACGAACCACATTATGGCGAGAAATTAATTTCTATCACCAGAAATAAATTCCTCTTATTCTTCATCAGGTAGGAGACACCAGGGGGTACAAGTTAAAGAGAAATATATTGGGGAAGAAAAGAAAAATAAATAGAACTTTTTAGTTGTTCCCTAAGTTCAAATTCCACTCAGTAGTTTTTAATTGATAATTGTATTTTTGTATTATCTTAGTTTTAATCAAAACTTTGAATTCGTAGTACATTTTATAAAGAATTCATCTTGAATTTTAATTATTTTCTAATAGATTTCAAAATGAGAGTGGTAAGCTTGGAAGCTCTGTCAGTCCAGGGATACCTGAAGGGAAAAAGATTCAAAAACCCCTGGGGTGATTAAAATATTTTTTTTTAGATGAGACATGTTTTTAGTCTTCAGCATTAACTTATTTTTCCAAAAAAACTGCAAAACAGCATGAAAAGTCTGCCTAACAGCCAAAATTATTTATAAGGATTCTGAAGATAAAATCCATGAAAAATGGAAGGAACGTTTAAATAGATATTTTTGGTTAGTTCTCTCTTTTATTCCTTCAAGTGTTTTCTCTACATGAATACAAAGAACAAGAATTCTGGTAAGCTTTTCTTTTCCAACTTTTTTTATTCGTTACTTTTCAGCAATAATCAAACTGTAGTATCTGGTCTCCACGCGCTATGTATTTAATCACATTATTATTATTATTATTATTATTATTATTATTATTATTATTATTATTATTATTATTATTATTATTATTATTATTATTATTATTATTATTATTTCATGACTTTAGCATCAATATCTTTATTATTATTATTCTGTACTCTAACAAAATTTCACCCCTTACTATTATCTTTTTTTATTCATGATTTTAGCATCAACATTATTATTATTATTATTATTATTATTATTATTATTATTATTATAATTATTATTATTATTATTCCGTACTCGAACAGAGTCTCACACCTGTATAATTACTATTTTTGTAATCATTATTATTTCCTGATTTTAGCATCAACATCAGTATTATTATCACTCTAATCGAATCGAGTTTCACGACTGCATTATTATTATTTTTTTATTATTATTAATTCCTGATTTTAAATCAACAGTAATTATCATTACTCCGTACCCGAGCAGAATTCCACACCTTCATTATTACTATTTTCCTATCATTATGATTTCCTGATTTTGACTCAACAATATTATAATCATTATTCCATATTCGAGAAGAATTCCACACCTGCATCAATATTATTATCATTATTCCATATTCGAGCAGAGTTCCACACCTGCGTGGAAGACTGGCAATGTAACGAGGACACCGTCCGGGGATACCTGGCGAAGTTCGTCACTGACGTCAACGCCACCTGCGAAGATTTCGCCAGAACTCACGTCGGAGGACCGCACGGACCGGACGCGGACTCCACTCTGCCCTATTGGCACGAAGTCCAGAGTTGTCTGGATAATTCCACCTTCACAGTCTCTCCTGAAGATTACTTGGACTGAATTAAATTCAAAGTTAAAATCAAAATTTAACTGCTTCCTTCTGAAGGAGTAAGCCTATATTGCTTTGACTGAATTATCCTCATGATTTTAAAAGAGGGTGCTCTATTAGTGTTACAAGGAATGAATTAGTTTTAAAATCATGTCCGTTTCTTCTGAATAAGAATTATTAGGATTGATTAAGCATCGAAATAATATCCCTTGATTTTGAACAAGAATAAGATTTTCTGTATGAACATGATATAACCTTTTTTGCTTAATCTATGTGACATTAATAATAATAATAATAATAATAATAATAATAATAATAATAATAATAATAATAATAATAATAATAATAATAATAATAATAATAATAAAAGCAAACTCCGTATAAAGATATCGAGAAAATTACTGGATGTATGCCAGAAATTGCCTACATTTATACAGTTTAATGTTGGTGGTTGACCTCTGTCTTTTTTTATGTTTCTTAATTTTGCTATATATGTTATTTCGCAGCATATTCTAGATTAATGGCATTGTATGAATAAACCTGTGAATCATCATTAGTTTCAAATTATAGTCAAAAGGTTGATAAGGTTTTTAATTTTTTTCGGGTAAGATTTGACATTTAAGAAGTGTAGTTCGTGTCTCACTTGATCACTGTAGTTCAAATTATTTTCATGTACGTAGGAACAGGAAGCTATAATGAAAAGGGTTTATAAAAGACATCTTTTTTCAAAATGATTCGCTCGAGATTCATACGAATGATTAAACTTAGACAGGGCAATCACAAGAAAAGTTTGTCATAAACAATAAATTCTTCAAATGGTGTTTAATTTCAATATTTTTTCTCTACATTTCGAATCGAGAGTAATACTCGAAATCACTTCCCTCAATAATCCCACTAACTTCCCACAAATGAGACCGAGTTTCACAATACAGTACTACAACCGAGTTCAATTGCAGCAACTCGGTTGTAGTACTGTATTGTGAAACTCGGTCTCATTAAAGAAGTTAGTGGGATTATTGAGGAAAGTGACTTCTAATATTACTCTCGAGAGCTGGTCATTGAATACCTCCTCTGCTCTTTAAGCCTATAGTCACAGGAAAGGAGAGGCCTCTTAGTAAACGACAGGCCTCGCATTCCCGGATATTAAGATATGCAGAAATAGCTACTCCGGGTGTCAACCTCTCTGATCAGTCCTGCACTCGCTCTCTCTTGAAAATGTAGAATCATCTGCTTCTCCTGTGTTCCCCAGTCAGCCAACCTGCCTCTTAAAGCAACATATTTGCTGGAACTCATGGGGCCAAGTCAATGAACCGAGCTCATATACTCTTTCAGTTATCTCTCTTTCAAAAGCTTCCCCCTTTTCTCTCGAAATATGATTAGGCAAAGTTCTGAGATTTTTCAAAAGTTGGAAAAAACGAGTGACGGATGGAAGAATGAGGCGTGCCCTTGAAGAAGCTAGAGAGTCGACTTTTGAGAACTGGAAAATTTTTGGGAATTAGCGAAATACCCAGGCCCTTGATATTGCAGGAAAGAAACGAACAAATTGCTTGGCGTATAAAGTCTATAGCTCTTCAGAAAGTAAATAAAATGTTGCCGTTCTGAGCCTGCCTGGATGGATAATTTAGTACACTCGTTATCCTCCAGCTCAGTTGTATAGTGTTCAAAAAAAATACAAAGACATACAGACAGACAGACTGCTAGACCACCTTACGGTGAAGGGAAATCGCTGCTGATTTAGTCCAATCAAAAATAAAACCAGATGAAAATAAAGAGAATAAAGAAAAGTATTGCAAACTACGACGGGCACTTTTTATAGGCGGATTTAGCAATACGAGGTATGTGGTGTCTGTAAGTGAAGCTTTGAAATAATATAAATACAAACATTCTAAATGGAAAAGAGATGCTGAATTGAACTGCTATCAAACAAAATGAGAAAATCAGAAGACAAAAGCGGAATATTAATCTGCCTTGAAGGTAGTGAGCTTTACTATCTTCGGATTCCAGTTCTCATGTGCTTTCACAGTGACAGATTAAAAAAAGAGGCATTAAGGGGCGCGTCGATCGCCGAATTTCGAGAAATTGTCGATTTTTAGTTTTCTACAGTTTTGGACTGGTATATGTCTAAATAAACATGTCCTGAAATATTATTGATAAATAAATTTTTAAGTGGGTTTTTTACATTTTTGTTTACCGCATTTACCGGCATTTGAGCGGCACTGAGCGAAAAATAAACATTCTGTATGACTTTTAGGTGGAAGTGAGAAATGTACTTTACTCTCCTACTAAAATACACATTATCTACGTTAAAAACTGGCTCTCTCTCTCTCTCTCTCTCTCTCTCTCTCTCTCTCTCTCTCTTCTCTCTCTCTCAAAAAAAAAAAAAAAAAAAATATATAATATCTGAGTAAATATGTATCTATGTATCTCGATATCGCCCTGTGAGCGACAATGTGAGACAAATTGTCTTACAATGTCTGTATGACTTGCCAATTCTGGATAGTAGAGAACTAGAAATTTACTTCAGTATCCTACTAAAACTACACATTTTCTATGATAAGAGCTTGTTCGTTCTCTAAAAAAATATTAAAAAATATAAAAAAGTAAATATATATCTACTCTATATATCTCGATATTTTGAACTCGTTATCACAAGTGTACCATGCCAACTAGTATACATATAATATTTTATGCTTCTTGACATATTTTTACTGCGTATTATCGGAAATATGAAATTATATAAGTAGGTAACAGTTCCAAACAATAAACCTTCTAATTTGTGTGTATATAGTAAATGTTTGTGGTTCAAGCCATATTCCGGTCCTCTGTGACGTATTTCCTTTTCGGATTTTCTTACTGTGTAGTGCATTCACGCAATTCCATTGCCATAAGCAAGAAAAGTACCATCCTTATGAGGGAGAAATTTGAACGATTGCGTCTCGTAAGTTTGTTACAAGAGAGGGACGAAGCAAACGGGAATTGTCTCGACGCCTGTTGGGATAGCAACAACACCAGAACGCCCATATCTAAGTAAGGGATTTGTTTTCCTGTATTAGTGATATTCTAATTAGTGATTACTATTTTTCATAATATTAATAATTGTATAAGAAAACAAAGCTTGATTTTACTGCAGTGCGTTGTCGTCTGACTCGTGACGTGTGTAGGCTTGGTTGTCAGTGTTTGTTTACTTTATCCTCTCAGTTGTTTGTTTATTTGCCTCTCCAATATCTGAACGGAAAACATGTACAGTGGTAGCGTATATAAGTTATTTAGGAAATTTATATTGATAGCATATACTTTTATAGGTTATGAAGAAAACTTTAGGGTAAGGTAAGTGTAAAACGATGGGAACAAACTTTTCCTAGAATGCTGTGTCCTGGCCTAACCTCATTAGGGCATTTATTTTTATAATTTATGAAAAAAATTTCGCACTGATAGCATATAGCCTACTATTTTTTATAGGTAGCATATACTATTTTTCATAGGTTATGGAGAAGACATATTGATAACATTATTAGTGGATTTTTGTTATGAAAAAACTTTGCACTGATAAATATATATATACAGTATATATACTATATATATATATATATATATATATATATATATATATATATATATATATATATATATATATATATATATATATTGTATGATTTATATATATATTATACATATATATATATATATATATATATATATATATATATATATATATATATATATATATATATATATATAAATATCTTGTACCACTGTAATACAACAATATAATATGAAGATAGGAATACTCTTGTAACCATCATATGTTAAAACACTATTTAAACATTACAACCATATAGCCTATATCGAGCACTTCCTTCTGTGCCCCTGTTCACTGGCAAAATATGGGCAGATGATGCGTTACAAGTGTATATATACTGCCATGCCTGCATATGCTTTGTATATATACTCATGGAACACATCATGTGTCCATATTTTACCAGTGAACATGGGCACAAAAGTGCTCAAAATATATGGTTGCAGCATTCAAATAGTGTTTTATGGGCCTTTTTATATATATATATATATATATATATATATATATATATATATATATATATATATATATATATATATATATATATATATATATATATATATATATACTGCAAATTTTAGGTAACATATAAATCAAGAGAGCACATTTCTGTTCATTTGATTATATTGAAAATTTCAGGGCATATTTCTTATGTGACAAAATAGTTTTTGTGCAAAAAATCAGCCTTCTAACTGTCTTAGTTTCATAGTTATTACAAAATAACCATAAATTATTTTCTTTTGCCATTTTTTCAAAACTTAGTTTTTTAAAAAATAAAAGCCTATAACTTCAAGAAGACTGAACCAAATTCGATGAAACTTTTACAGAGTGTAGTATAACTATATATCTTGATTTCGTACACAGGAAATTTATTTTAGAGTGAATTTTTTTTTTTCATATTTTTGAAAATTTTTGAAATATTTTTGCCAAATGTAAAAAAAAATTAACTTAGAAGTCGAATTTCTAAATTTCCTGTGTAGGAAATTTTCATTATTAATTGAAGATTAAATGGTAAAATTTGAAAGCAAATTCCTTCATTCATAAGGTAAAAAAGCTTCATTATAAGCACTTACTTTATAATTGGGCCTTATGGGGTCAGCGCTCCCTTATAATCGTTTTAAAAACACTTTTTGATTTAGATTGGTCATTAGACTCGTAATCAGAATTTTACGCAACTCATACTTTTTTATAAGTATGTCCCGGCATTTCAAATTTTCATATACGATATATCATTTGTCGATTAGCAACAAACGTAAAATGCGAACAGTCGTCATCGAAAACGTAGTTGTTCAGCTCGTTTTATCGGACCGTAATTCTCAAGTGGTTTGGGAAATATGGCAGATAAAATTTACATGGAGTTTGTAATGTTCTAATTTAGAGGGATTGGCCATATCTTTTCTCAGCGTTACGTAAGGAATGAAAATTATTTTTTTCAGTTAATTAATCAGTTGGCTATTCTTTTCACGTAATAGGCTATAGTATGTCTTAGATGTTGCAGTACCTTACCATGACTATTTTTCAATGTTTAACCTGACATTCCTGAATGTGTAAAAACCGCGTGCCTCAAAGTGGATCCATTCGGTTAAATTCATAATTTTACACATAAACACACAGGAACACACACTATATATATATGTGTGTGTGTGCGTGTTTTTCCTGAGTGTTTATGTATATATATATATATATATATATATATATATATATATATATATATATATATATATATATATATATGTATATATATACAGTATATTATGTATATTATGTATAAAAATACAGTATATAAGGTGTGTATTTATATATGTGTATGTATGTATGTATGTATGTATATACGCGAGAAATCAGAGAATGGACATTAGGTGCAGAGATGTAGGTGTAAAATTGTCAGATAAGGAAAGGGTTATGAACGGAGTATGGAAAGACTGGGATTATACCTTGCTGCTGGTAACAGTGAAGAGAAACGAAAAGACTAATGAAACAGCTCCATAGGGTTTAACAGAAGAGAAATGTGAGGAATAGTAAGTTTATGAGGTACAGTAAATATAAGCCAAGAAGACGGAGCTACGAATGTTAGCATGACTTGTGGAAGAATGTAAGTAATCGATTCGGATGATGGTAGGATGAGAGGAATGATAAATCACTGAATAAAAGAAGCAAGGAAGGTAGAAATGTTTGTGGAACTTTAAGAAGAAGACACGAGTGCCTGTAGAAGCAGACTGGATTTTATGAAGGGAGTTATGAGCCAACTTTCCTTTATATAAATGGAGTTTGAGTGCCCAATACTGGATTTTATGAAGGGAGTTAGGAGCCAACTTTCTGTTATATAAATGGAGTTTGATTGCTGAATACACGTTCAAGAAGAAAGGTTGGAACGGTAGGAAATATGCAGAAGTGATGAAAAGGTTGGCATAGGTGGTAAATAGTTGAGTGTTTTGAGATGATCCTGTCGTGTTTAAAGAATGGATAATGACAGTTACGGAAAAGAGGGTACAAGTAACGGCTGGGTAGATGACTACATGAAGGAAGTGCTGAAAAGGAGTGGACTCACTCTCTGCAAATGATAAAAGCTCATTCAAGATAGACATGTATGAAGTTCAAGGTGCTATAATGAGCCTCTGCATTGGTGGATTAAACAGCTAATGTTACTGCAGTCTTCTGCATATCCCTGGTCTTTGGAAAGAAGGCGAAAAGGATAAGCACACGGGATAAAGAAATGAGGTGTTAGCAGATAACTTAACATTAACTAACAAGCTAAATAGCCGGGGTATGGGGCCTTCTACTGGAATGTTGCTTCCATAATGGAAGTAGGGTTTCTCGGTAGATGAGAGGTTGACAGACGGTCTTTTCGATAACAAACGGGGAAAGCTACAGCAAAGAAATTTGTCAGTTAGACGAGGGAATTTCTAATATGTGAGCATTGGAGATGTTAGTTTACACAAAAAAAAGGAGGATGAATAGAAGAAAAAAATGGGACACATGTCAAAATGGCTCACTGTTTGCTAAAATGATATTTAATTCTATGACTTTAGTAGATATTGGGTCATCTACAACTTTAGATTGTAGGAAACAGAGAAAAAAGACAATTTAATGAAATGGTACACTACCTTAGAAAAAAATCAAGTTGAAATGATTTGGAAGGTATTGGCAGTATTAAGCCCGCCAAAGTCAGTTGTCAGTTATTGAACGAAAAAGATGCTCTAAGTATTCATACGGTCGCATATTTTATTTCTTTTTAACGTTATTTTCGAATAATTGAATCATGTACAATTCTCGATGAAAGGTCGACCTTTAACAAGTAAAAAATGCCTTGCTTTCTTGGGTACAGAGATAACAATATCTTCCACTACAATAATACTATAACTATCTCGATCGTTTGCCATGCAGTATGTTTGTGCCTGAACCTGGCCAGCATTGAAACATGTTACTCTGATATTGGTACATAACCAATGTTCACCTGCCGCCACTTAGTAAGAAAATAGAAACTAATATGGTTTTTTGTCCTGTCTTAACAATAAGTTCATTTTTAGAGTCGATTTTTTTTTTTTTATCTCGTTGACCTTTACAACATGATTTATCCGGAAAATTACTTTTCACTTTTGCTTAAAAGCTGTTGCCATCCAGGAAAATATTTTTCCCTCGTGATTTATGATTTTTTAAGAGTACAAGTTGGAACTGGTAGTCTCTGTTAAAACTTTCCACTGGGAAGTTTTTTTTTTTTTATCTTTTTCGCCAGTCTGGTAAATGATGTAATCAGTCCACTGTTTACTTTTAACTCAGTTCATCCCAAGGCTTCGAAACAGTGTGATAAGATATTCTCTTATCATCATTTTGCTTACAAAACATCAGCGATAAAGTTTAGATATAGAGATTTAAGTCTGAACATTCTTGGTACATTATAGGTATCATGAAGAAATGACCAGTATACATGTGAGATTATTTCCCTTTGAAATCACGCTAAGAAAATGACATAAAATGTTTATATAATATTGGACCTCTAAGCCGATAAAGTCTTTTGTATAAGAAGGAGGGAAATAGAGTAAACACTAAGAATTATGCATTACATTCATATTATGCCTGGTGAGATGTATGGTAGTTTTGAATTTGAAACAAGGCAGAGCAAAGGGGTGAGAAGGTAAGTGGGTTGTGTTTTGGAAACAGTTATATGAGAAACTCAGGAGTGAAAATGAAAAGAAAAAATTGTATGCGACCTAGAGAGTGTTCAGAAAACTTAGGCACCTACCGACAGATTAGAACATAAAATAAAAAGTTAATAAAAAATAAAGAGAGAGAGAGAGAGAGAGAGAGAGAGAGAGAGAGAGAGAGAGAGAGAGAGAGAGAGAGAGAGAGGATACGTTGATATGGAAGGAAGTAATTTTCAGATAAGATAGGTAATATTTGATAGTAGACTTGTTAGAATATTAGTAAATTTTCACGAGTTTGAGACGATATCAAGTTTTTTTTTATTCAAATGAACGTATGCCATACCCATCTACCCCTCTTCAGTAAGCTGTGACCACACATCATTCAAGCATAATATAGAAGATATTTTCATCATTGCAAGCATATCTTTAGACACCAATGTACCAAAGTAGCATCAGATCAATCTGCAGACCTGCGGGCCACTCAAGGCATCCAGATATGTTGCAGAAATGTTGGTAATGAATATTTATATATATATATATATATATATATATATATATATATATATATATATATATATATATGTATGTATATGTATATATATATACATATGTAAAGCCATTGTAGATATCTCTACCATATATTCGGATGCCTTGAGTGTTTCCCGGGCCACCAGACTGATCTATTACCACTTTCTACAGTAGGGTGTAAGATGTGCCTTCATATGTGAAAATATGTCACATAATGCTTGAATGATGTGTAGTCACACCTAACTGGTGAGGAATAGATGGATATGGTATACGTTCATTTGAACCAAAACTTTCATATAGTATCAAACTCATGAAGATTCACTCATAGTCTAACAGACTACTATTCAATATTATCCACCTTATCTGAAATTAACTTCTTTCGATATCTCTCTCTCTCTCTCTCTCTCTCTCTCTCTCTCTCTCTCTCTCTCTCTCTCTCTCTTCTGGCTTGTATTTTTATGAACTTACTTTTTTTTTAAACTGTCGTAATGTACCTAAGTATGCTGGAATGTGATCCTTGCATTAGACTATAACAGAAACCACAGATGAAACTAACCCTACTAAAAGCAGTACGGCATTCGCCACACCACTGTTCCTTCGGTCATAGAAGGCAAGGAAGAACGATTTGGTCTGTGCTTTGAAGAGTGAATGTGACTACAGCACACAAGAGCCCTTGACCCTCGGTAGGGCATAGGTTATGTTTAACGAATATGAATTGTAACTCCCACTTCATTCCATAGATCTCAGATTTTCACAAACATTTCATCTTTGCCCTTACTGGGTATAGGGTACAATAGAATACTGGACATTACGTCTGGTTGCGGATAGGCAGCAGAACTTTATCTTTCTACTTAATAAATATGCATTGGCAGTCATAATTTTTGTAGAAATTAAATTTGCCTTGAATGTTTCGATGGGTTTTACCTATCTCGGGATTTATGGCTTTTGGGTCATTCCCTTCACAGTAGACTGAACTACTTTTCTTTAATAGGAAGTTCATTTATATGATCTTAAGTTATTCGACAGCCAAATGGCAATCCATGGGTAGCCTTTTTCTAGTTTCTATCTTATTTACATTTTTTTTTATTCGACCGTAATATCGGGGCGCTCAAATGTGGCTACTCTTCAGATTTTCTATCTGGCGGTGTGGCAGGCACTATCATTCGATTGAAAATAGCTTAGAGGAGGGAAAATTCTGAAAAATTAAATTGTTGCGAAACATTATGTATTTTTCCTTTTTCTATAATAAGCCTTGCGATCAATAGTTCTGGAAGAGTATACCAGCACATACTTAAAATAACATAAAATAATACGGCATATATTACAAAGAAAAACCAACCAACGCTTGAAGAATATCTTAGGGAGGCAAAATCAGCAAAGTGCGAGATAAAGCTGCGTCAGCATCCATCTTAACGAATTATTCTGCGCTCAATCAACTCTTCGAAAATGGGAATAAATCTTTTGTGTATTTCAGACTCGGCGGCAGCCATTTTTGAGTCGTCTCTCCGGTGTTTATCTCTGGGCGGTTCTGCCTGGACTGCTGCCTCCTCTTGTTTCCCTCCCTTCTCTGGGTCATCTCCAAAGTCGGCCTTCGCGTCCTTCCACTCGTCGTCGTCGTCTTCCCTCGCTGCCAGCATCGGGATCACTGACAAGGACCAGATAACCCCAAAGAGGAGCTTATCGTCGCACTCTCTCAAAAGCTCCTGGAATGTAAATGGCACCTGAACTTTGCCGCCATCCATCACGTTCCTGAAGGAGCTGAAATAAGTCTGAAGGAACCCTTCCATATTCCTCTTTCTGTCTGTTCCGCTCACACAGATGTACAGAAGAAGGCTGATGTCAGTTGCCAGAGAGGCCTTTCGTACCTGCTGGAAGTCAAGCAGGGCAACTTCAACCGGGATGCCGTCGTCGTTGTATCTGGGGAATAAACCGATGGATTAGAATATCATTTATTTTCGCAGGTTTTACCTTTTATTCAACTGGTGTGAGAACAGTGAATATTAAGAAAAGGCGCTGGTTACATGTTTCTGGCGTGTTAGAAACTTTGATATTATCAAATTGCAGAACATGTCTTAGTATCAAAACAGGGCTAACTGTACATTCATAATAATGGGTAACTATACACTCATAATAGTAGGAATGTTTCAATACCTGAACATTGTGTTTGTAGTGATGCAGTCAGCATGGCACAATGTAATGAAAGCTGGGCTCCTCTGCATCTGCTCTTGAAGGATTGCGTAGACATCGGGCTTGATTTTTCTTAGCCATTTGATAACTCTGTCATCGGTCTCTAGTGTTTTCAATATAGCAACGGTATTTTCAATATTGCCATCAAACAACGTCTTGAAAAATGCAGTAGCATCATCTGTTACATTGTACCACTCTTTTTCAAGGAAATGATACTTGATGTCAAAGTTTCGTCTGCCAATCTTAGCTTTCAGCAAAAGGGAACTAGCGTGAAACCTTGCCAGTTCCTGAAGGACGATATTAGTATGCAGAATATCAAAGCAGTTTTTCTCCCTAAACTTTCGAAAGCCTCGAGAACGGAGATCTTTCATAATCAGAAGCATTTCATCTGGGTTGTGGTTCAAATACAAGTGCTTCGGGGTACGAAGTGGTTCAAGACCTGCAACTCTCAGTTGTGCATTCAGGGCAGGTAGAAGTTCTTGGTAAAAAAGAAGCTCTTTTCTACACCCTTGAGTGAGCATATCTTTTAAGGCCTTCATAGGCTGCACTGGGATCATTTTCACAATGTAGTCTGCTGAAAGTTCTTTCATTCCAAACTTGTAATTTATCTTGACGGTTGTCACTATGCCTATGATGTCATCAGACTTTTCAACGTGCTCCTCCAGAGTCCATGAGGTTAACTGAGCCGCTGGACCCATGTCCTTCTGCAGAGCTGCCTTCAGATAGACGTCTGTTAGAACTTCTTTGGCATTCAGTTGTAGCTCCATTGGGTTCCCCTTTAAAGGTAAAAATGATGGTGAGTGATACAACTACTTTTGATGGGAACTTTAAATAATTACTGTATGAATTCAAAAAAAGATACCCTGTAAAGAATTGAAGTCGAATCTATAAGTGTACTGGTGAACTAAAATGGAACTAATAATATCAGAATATGCAAAAAAAAGTATTTTGAAAAATAAATTTAGTTTCTTCAGACTAGATGGGAAGATTCAACATCAGTTTAATAAATATTGGTAGGCTCTAACTACATGAATGGAAAGAATTGAATTATAAACGTTAGAACTTTGACAAGCCTCCATAAGATTGAGAAGGCTAAGGAACATAAAAATTGCAGAATATAGTCGCATAAGCCACGATGCATTTCCTTAGGTAGGATTATATTAATTTTATTTTCATCATTGTTATTGTCTCATTCATAACCTCTATACATTCCAATTTAACAAGCTGTAAAGCCACTGATTTAACCAAGAGCTTACAAAGAGTAGTTAACAAAACCTAAACCAGAGAAAATGATAGTCTCAAATGAAGTCAGTCCTAAATATAAAAGAATAATGTGGCAAAAATGAGTCAAAATTCACCACGGCAAAAGAATACAGTATTTCAAGGTGACTTTCATAACATCACCAGAAATTAACATCTTTGTACAATTTTACCTTGAAATGATGCAGACATAAAGAGGGCTAATAATATTTTTGACATTGCTGGAGCAAAATCTCTGACCGTTCTGGCATTATCTACATCATACTTCCAAGTGCAGGGATCATTAGGAACAATACCGGAATGCATGATGCAGTGTTTAGTTATTTCACTTCCAGGATATTCACCTGAGAGGTTGGTTTTCACTGTATGATGAGGTACTGAGAGGAAATCAGTCACAAGCACAGGTTAATGTGCTTGATGTTCCTGCTTTCTGTTGAAGTCTCCTGACTTCAGGTGTGTCAGTTTTATTTTCTATTTCCTCTCTTTATTTCTCACCTTTCCTATTAATTGTCCCTCTCAGCAGGTCGATTTCCGTTTAGAACCCTCTTAGGTTTATAGTGAGTTGACTCTGTCCATATGGGCTTTCATCTGAAGCTTCAAAGAAAGAAAGTGTAGGTTCGACTCCCACATGTTTCTCTAAATTTATTTATTATAGTATTTTGAGGCTTTTCTAAGGATACAAGTGAAAAGATATTAGGAAATCGAGTAGTTTAGTTATCGCTGCTGCCAAAACAGTGCATAAAATCAGAGAATGTGATCTGAAGAACGTAAATATTTAAGCTCACAAAGCATTTAGCGCTTAATATCACAACAGCATGGTAAACATGGGTTTACTTGAGTTCTATTAGATCCATTATCGATAGGTATAAGCGTGTTTGAACTGAAATAAATTCTCATCCTTGTTGGTGGTTTAATGGTTTCTGTATTAACATTTGTCTATTGGTCAGAGCAAGTTCGAATTCCACTTAGCGAGAAAAATTATTTCAATTCCCTTGAGATTCCGAGACTTTCAGAGGAAAACATATCCAAAAATAATAGTAAACCAAAAAACTAAGAGGTTATACCGGCCATTGCAATGCATACATATATCCATGCAAGTACAGACAAGTTCTCTCTCTCTCTAGAGATAGACAGACAGACAGACAGAGAAAGGGGATCTCATGAAATGTCTCTGTTGGCAAATAAAGCTATTTCTTCACACACATACACACACATATATATATATATATATATATATATATATATGTGTGTGTGTATATGTATATATATATATATATATATATATATATATATATATATATATATATATATATATATATATATATATATATGGAGTGATCTATATATCCCCCAATATGGTCCCAGGTTCCATTGTACCCAAATGTGTTAACGGAAATCTTGCTAGCGTTCCTTGAGTGTTTTAACCGTTTTCTGAGGTGTCATTGCCTCAGCAGAAATGCCACGGCGTCCTGATGCCGAGGGCCGATTGGTAGAGTTGAAAATGAGGAATCAATCAAAAATGAGCCTAAGGTCTATGGACAGGGCCAAGGGACACCAGTAACGACTACCATATAGTTGAAGCGGGGTTGCATTGCTGGGTGGTTTTGTGTAAGCATGTGAACGCATTCGAGTGCCATTCCGTCTGTCCATTTCCTTAGCGTAATTATTGATTTAACTGTTTTTAGTAAGCGGGGCCCTGTACTAATTTTAATGATAATATAAGTATTAGACTAATGTCCAAGTATGATTTATACTCCTTCTCTGGTACTTATAAGGACCCTTGTATGACTCAGGTCAAATCTGATGTCAGGTGTGGGGTCCTTCGTGATTAAATGCGTAGTTATAAAAGTGAACAAAAATGCAAACTAGAAGAAAAACTGTGCATAGTGCCAGGGAGGAGTACACTGTAATGGATCCACCAAGGAATGTGGAACAAGTGTTGAAAGAGTTGCACCAATTAATGAATGAGGTAAGAGATGGAAGCGTAGTGACCCACCCCGCACCAAAAGCAGAAACAGTGCCACCTCCGCAAAAAGACAAAGTACTACCACTGGAAGCCATTAATAAATTACTGGTGTTAGACGGCTTCGTGCCAGCATTTGACAATTCGCAGCAGGAAGAAGGATTTTTATCAGTGTAAGTGTTTATTAAGTACTTAGAAACCACCACCCAAGGCTGGTTGGACAGGCAAAGAGTAGTGCTGGCGAAGCAAAACTTGGTGGTGAGCACAGCCCGCCAAGTAATGGGACAGCCTGTATCGTATTTGGCTAACTGGACGGCATTCAGACAGTGCCCCATTCAGCAATTTGCCCCACCCCGTGCAGAAAAGGTAACAATGAGAGAGGTGTATAGGCCAGGACTTATGGCAGGAGAGACAGATATGACCTACTGTGACCGAATCTACGGGAATTACGAGAGTCTGGCACCCGAAGGGGAACAGACGAAGGCAGTAGAGAAGCCTTCTGCCAGCATATATTAATGAGCACCCTTCTTCCGTCGAAGGCTGGGCTTTTGCTCATTGACAACGAGGCCTTGCAGGATGTGTTACCCAAGGTGCAGATGTTACTAAATCATCTGCAGCTGTGGCAAGAAAATGGGGAAAGAATGCCACTCCCCAACCATTAATGGCAATGGTCAAACCATCGGGAAAACCAGGACCCCAGCCCGATTCGGGCAATGGGCATGGAGCAGAACCTCGTAGCAAAAGATCACATGGAGTGGGCAGTACGAAGGGGAAAAATGAACAGCCTGTTGGGGATGTTGGAGAAAGGGGCCATCTTCAAGCAAAGTGTCCCCCTGCTGATCATCGGCAGTGCTTCTGTTGTAATCAGGTGGGCCATTTGGCTCAATCCTGTACAAAAAACAGAATAAGTATGGCAGGCACTGCCTCTATCATGTTGAAGGGAAGGGGAAACGATCAGCGGTGCAGGGGCGGGGATGGGTCTGATGGGGCTCCAGGCCACCCCCAGGTGCAGCAAATAATGGTCGTAGCACCAGCCAAACAAGGGAAGCCCTTCTGGGACTAGGGGGGAGCGACCCAGCTCCCCAAGGGGGAGAAGAGAACACCCCACTCCTGGCCAGCTCCTCTACCCAGGAGCTGAGAGCACCAGGAGAGGAGGCAATCCAGAAGCTTCCCCTCTCGGCTCCGTGGGAGGAGCTGCAATACCCTGTCCTGAGGGTGCAGGTAGGGGAACATGAAGGACGAACTTTGTTGGACATCGGTGCTAGGGTGTCCTGGTGGAGGAGGCACTGTTGACTGGCCAGGTACAGTAAATGCGAGGCTTGATCTTGTTGACAATAGCTGGCAGCCATCGAATGGCAGCCCAACAAACTGAAAGGCAGCCAGTAATGATCTATGGGCACCTCATTGATCATATATTCTACATCATGCCATCAATAGGTGTAGAAGGAATTCCCATTATCTTGGGAACTGATTTCATGCAGAGAAACAAATTGACGGCAAGTGGCACGAATGGAGAGGGAATCGAAGTACTTTTGGGAAGGCAGAGAGTTTCCATGGAAGAAGAGAGACTGGTGAGTGTCGGTGTCTCAGTGAGTGTCAATGGGGAATGGGGGTGGGGGGAGAGCTACTCGCTATCCCAGGGCCCCCGGAGACATTGGAGCACCTAGAACACTCTCCTCAGTAGCCATTGTGCCTGCTCGAATTCTCACTGATGGCACGTTAGTCACATTTCAACAACATGACAAATGGAGTGATTTTATAATGACGGGGGTAAGTGAGGTGATTCAGTGCGAAGTATGTTTTCCCTTTATTAATATGGGTAACCAACATATAGTTTTAGGTAGCAGGTCGATATGCAACCTTGAACCTTGTGAAATAACAGGAAGCCTCTCACATGCTTGTGACCTTGGGTACCCACTTTCAAGGTCGCAGTGAGGAGAGTCTGGGGAGACTCCTCCAGACAGCTGTTACCTATAGGGGAATTGTAGAGGAAATTGTAAGGAATTATCAAGATGTAATTGTAATTGGAGACAAACATCCAGGCAGAATTAAATTCCATTTTGGTTTTCTGTGAAAGAAAACTATTGTGCCGGCTTTGTCTGTCCGTCCGCACTTTTTCTATCCACACTTTTTCTGTCCTCCCTCAGATCTTAAAAACTACTGAGGCTCGAGGGCTGCAAATTGGTATGTTGATCACCCACCCTCCAGTCATCAAGCATACCAAATTGCAGCGCTCTAGCCTCAGTAGTTTTTATTTTATTTAGTTTAAAGTTAACCATAGTCATGCATCTGGCAATGCTATATGACAGGCCACCACCAGGTCGTGGTTATAGTTTCATGGGCCGCAGCTCATACAGCATTATGCTGAGACCACTGAAAGATAGACCTGTTTTCAGTGGCATTGATTATACACTGTACAGAAAACTCAATTGCACCGAAGAAACGTCGGCGCATTTTTTACTTGTTTTAGTTTTCTATAAAAGAAAACTAATGAGAAAGCTGTTTGTCCATCCATCCGCACTTTCTCTGTCCGCCCTCAGATCTTAAAATCTACTGAGGCTAGAGGGCTGCAAATTGGTAAGTTGATCATCCGCCCTCCAATCATGAAACATATCAAATTACAGCCCCATAGCCTCAATAGTTTTTATTTTATTAAAGGTTAAAGTTAGTCATGATCTTGCATCTGGCAATAATATAGGTGCCAACAACACAGGCCACCACCGGGCCATGGCTGAAAGTTTCATGGGCCGCGTTTGAGAGTTTCATGGGCCGTGGCTGAGAGTTTCATACAGCATTATACACTGTAAAGAAAACTCGATTTTGACTTGTTTGCTATAGAAGCCGGGGATCACCCCCCTATAAGATCAAAACAGTGTAGAGTATGTACTCGTTCATTTCCATTGAGAAATTGGGAGGGAGGTAAATAATTAATGAGGAGTCAAGGGATAATTAGAGAGAGTAAATCTCCCTGGACTTCTCCAATCATGATGGTTAAAAAGAAGGATGGCTCTCTTAGGTTATGTGTTGATTACAGAAAGTTAAGTGCAATCACAAAGACAGTGCAGCCCCATTGCCATCTATCGAAGAATTGTTAATTGAGGTTAGAGATAGTAAATTTTTCACCACCTTAGATCTTAAATCAGGATATCATTAAATATCCATAGAAGAGAGTAGAAAGGAAAAGATTGTCTATATAGCTATTGATCAGGTATTTGAATATAATTATCTCCCCTTTGGAGTAAAGAACGCCTCCACTCATTTTTCATGAGTTATGATGTCAGTACTGTACTAGCCTCATTATTGAGTCACACCATATTTATATATTTTGATGATACAATTAAAATGGGGGCTACGGTCGAGGAACATAAGAGGAACATTGACAAAGTATTAGAGGCATTAAAAGAGACATGGTATGAAAATTAGTCTAGATAAATGCAAATTTTTTCAACGGGAAGTTGAATTCCTTGGGCACATAGTAACATCTGAATGCTTAAAGCCCTGTGTCGCCAGTAAAATAGAAGTAATTACAGAATTTCCCCCAACCAAAGAACACATGGGAAGTAGCCAGCTTCCTTGGGCTCACGGGCTAATACTGCACATTTATCAAAGATTTTGGTAGAATAGCAAGACTGTTAGATTTATTAAGAAAACAGTAAGATTTTCACTTGGAGAGGGTAGGAGAGGAAAAAAAAAGTTAAGTATAGCTTAGTTTTACCAGACCAATGAGCTGATTAACAGCTCTCCTAGGGCTGGCCCGAAGGATTAGACTTATTTTACGTGGCTAAGAACCAATTGGTTACTTAGCAACGGGACCTACAGTTTATTGTGGAATCCGAACCACATTATAGCGAGAAATGAATTTTTATCACCAGAAATAAATTCCTCTAACTCATCATCAGCCGGCCGGGGAATTGAACTCCAGCCCATCGAGTGACAGTCCGCAGCTCCACCGATTCACCCAACAAAGAGTTGGGTAGGAGAGGAGGTTTTTAGGAATTAAAGATTGCACTTACCAGCAATGAACTATTGGCTCATATGAAGTTCAGTCAACCTTTTCTAGTAACTATCAACACAAGTAGTGCAGCCACTGGGTGAGTAATTTCTCAAGTTGATGATGAAGGGAACTTAGTTCCTTACAGATTGTTCACCCCTCCTTACAGACTGTATACCCCTCCTGCTGGCATTTCTGGTTTGTTACCTTATACTGGACAATCTGGTAAGGAACTATGTAAGAGAGTCACACAGCATAAATATAATGTACAGGTTGCAACCAGCTCAAGCGCCATTTTTCGTCACGTAAGAGACTGAACACCCAATAGATTGGAATTCAGCTAGAGTTGTTTTTAAGAGTTCCTCATTGCATGACAGATTGTTGGTCGAAGGATGCCTCATTAATTCTTTTAGTAATATGAATTTCAGCGAAGGTCTTTCTAAGATGGACGAATTGTTAAAAAGCTTTATTCTTAAGGATGCAAGAGTAAAACAAGCTGTTAGATTTTTTACAAACAGATAGTTTTGTACTGGCATTTGTAGTAATTACATATTTCCACTAAGTATGTTTTTTGTTTTTTGAAGAATGTTGTTTACATACTTAAATAGCTTGTTGACATATTTTATTGTTATCTGTGACCCCATATTGCTTTCTTGTTATATGTTATTTTCTTAACCCTGTTTAGTACCCTGAAGATGACTTTGGAATAAAAGTTGAAAGTCTTGGTACCATTTCCTTTTATTTTTACGTGGGAACTTGTTATATACTTCATCCACAGGACCATTGTGGAAATTACACGATATATATATATATATATATATATATATATATATATATATATATATATATATATATATATATATATATATATATATATATATATATATATATATATATACACAGTACACACACACACATATATATACTGTCAGTAAGCTACAAACGTCCTTTAACATCAATTCGCTCTACCTCGGAAATAATATATTTTCATATATGTTACCGAAGGGGAATTTTTAGTTGATAATAAGTTCGTCGCCCGCCGTGTGGGTAAAGGCATCCACTGTAGTCGTGAGTTATTGTTCTTCGTTGGTTCGAGCCCACGGGACGACGAACTTATTATCAACTAAAAAAAAATTCCCCTTCGGTAACATATATGAAAATACATTATTTCCGAGGTAGAGTGAATTGATATTAAAGGACGTTTGTAGCTTACTGATTGTATATGAATCACGGTGATGTGATAAAAAGTCATATATATATATATATATATATATATATATATATATATATATATATATATATATATATATATATATATATATATATATATATATATGGACTGATGTGTGCATTTGGCAAGAACATGTATAGCAGAGGCGATATTAACGTGAATCTCCCATGTTAGCCTACTGGTAAAACTTTACTGTCTATCAATGTATCTAAACCAAAAGCCCAGGTTTAAGTCCACACTGAGGCAGCTGTGATGTGAATTATAATTCTCCTTTAGTGTAAGTTATTCCAAAGGTACATGGCTTCGATATTAAGTTATATTTATGGCTTAATAGTTGCGATTATAACAAAAAAGTCATGCTAGTTCAAGTTTCAAAATTCCATGATTAGTCAAATTTTGCAGATTTATATCTTGTCAGCTGAACGGTCAGACTGCTGTAGCAGTGCGCATTAACCAAAGGCCTAGGTTAGAATCATAGCTGGGGCATATGCACTTATCAGTTATAATTCACTTGTGTATAAATTATTCTCGACGAATCGCCTGTTCGATGTAAGAAGAAGAAGAAAAAAAAAAAAAAAAAAAAAAAAAAAAAATATATATATATATATATATATATATATATATATATATATATATATATATATATATATAAATATATATTGTCAAGGATATATTCCTCCCTCATGTAGATGCCCGTGCATCATTAATTTTGAAATGCAGTCTGCTATTCATTTGACTGTCGGGCCGGGAAAATTGGTGGGCGACGGGCGGAAACAAGCATAGTTTGAACCAGATCAGAGCTGTTAGCACCAGTGGGTAGCAGATAGGCCTCCTTCCCACCCCCCCCTTTTCACCCCCATCACGTGATGTGGGAGTAGTTAGAGCCTGGGAAGAGTTAATAGGCATAGTGGGACTAGCTGCCAGGTAGGACCTTAACCTCTAAGTAATTAATATTTAAGGATGCTTTTCCTCTGCCCTCTTTGCTGGTTGTCTTGACGTGTTTGCGGGAATGTCGGACTAAGGATGAGGCCCCTACAAGATGCCGCTGGCTTTGGAAGAGCAGACGCGTTCTCATCTCAGTACTGGGCGGAAGCTATCGCCCATCTTCGCTTAAGCTGGTTGAAACTATCGTCGACGAATGGCCGAGTCGATTGTTTGGCACCGCAATTATCAGACAAGGTTTGTACATCGCAAATAGTCAGTAAACCAGCCCTTTCCCTTCCACTTAAAAACCCCTTAAATTTCCCATTCCTTTAAACTTTAACTCCTTCCTCCACAAAGCAATTTTCCCTTGTTAAGAGTCCTGCTCGGCCTCCCGTACCTTGGCCCTAATGTGCCTTAAATTTCAGTAAAGATCCTGGGATAATCATCCAGTTATCCCTTCCCCAGTGCAACTTAAGGGCAATTTAGGCTAAGTAATACAAGTGTTTAAATTTTCTCTTTGTGTGATTGCGAGCACGTGTTCTTGTGTTAAAAACCCAATCAATTACGATTCCCATACTGTGCTTACGTGATTTCCTTATAATATCTGCTGGGCTACGTGGTGGTTAATATTTAACATGTGCAATGTGTAACAGGTTATTGGGGGATTCCATTTCCTTCAGTGTGTGCCGCCGTTTCTAATCCAGAACCTCTCTTGCAGGAGAGACCCGCCGTTCCATTGCGCCCCGTGTCCGATAATTTTGACTGCCTTTCAAATCCTGAAACTGTTCCTGGTCGCAGTCCGATTCCTGAAGTCCGTTGTGGGCCTGCCAAATTTTATATGAATTATTTTTCCCCATCCTGGAGTTCAATCCTTCGCAGCAATTAACAAAGAACCCTTTAGTGTAATTTTGACCTAACCCAGGTTATTATTATTATAACAGGAATAATTGTATTGTACATTGGCCCCCTATTAATTAGCTTGCTTGTTGCCAATCACTGCATTATTCCTCTCTGTATATATTTAATGAGCCTGCCCATTGGGTACCATTTTGCGTTGTTTGTCTCCTTGTTTAATTGCTAAATCTCTGTAAATAAACCCCTTTAAATTGTAAAAGAATTCTAATTCCAAATGGCGACCTTACTCATTCAATTGTAAAACCAGGGAAAATCTAAGGTAAGTTTCAAATAACTTTTCCTTTGTTCATAATCTGGACGCACTTGGTTCCTTTGCAGTCATAAGTTTTAAATTTGTTCAATTCTCTCCCCAACCGAGACGACCAGTTTATGACAGTAATATATATATATATATATATATATATATATATATATATATATATATATATATATATATATATATATATATATATATATAATTGTACATATGTCTATGTATATAAAAATGGATGTATGTCTCTGTGTGTGTATGTTCCAGAATAACTCTGAAATGCATTGAGCAATTTTAACCAAACTTGGTATACATATGACTTACTATCTAGAATAGAATACTGTGGGGTAAGACATCACTGGCACCAAAGGGGGTTGGGGGTGGGAAGGGGGTGACATGTAAAAATGTAAAAATAACCAAAACGTTCAGCCCTGATAGGAATGGTGTTTGAGAAGGGTGAAAATTAAATGTCAAAAAATGAGATATTAGTGTCTATCCATAGTTTTTGAGGTCGCTGAGATGAATAGTGACTCTCCCGCTGCCCTTTAAGTCCAAGTTCAGCCCTGATAGAAATGGGGGTGAGAAGGGTGAAATATAAAATGTTAAAAATGTTGGGCAATGTAATTGAAGTAACTGTCTTAACAGGAAAGCAAGAGAGAGAGAGAGAGAGAGAGAGAGAGAGAGAGAGAGAGAAAGGAAAGAGAGAGAGAGAACAGAGGGCGTGTTAGGGAGGAGAAAGAGGGAACGAATGAGAGAGAGAGAGAGAGAGTGAGTTTATAGGTTGTATATAGGTTATATATATATATATATATATATATATATATATATATATATATATATATATATATATATGTGTGTGTGTGTGTGTGTGTGTATATATATATATGTGTGTGTGTGTGTGTGTACAACAACTCGTGATGCAAAGGGCCTATGTGAAATTCTGCCGCTCATATCTTTCCTGTATTTTATTTCAAATATCTACACTCATCTCTACTCTCCCCTCTCATAGTTCTCATCCAAGAAGGTCAAGGTCTTCCTACTCTTCTAGTGCCCACTTGAGCCCAGCTGGCACAAAAACATGCTGTTCCCTTAGGGACCCTGGGAAGACTTTTACAAGCTATCTCCATCACCCTCCCAACATTATCTCATCTGAATATGGAATTTCAGTAATTTTCCTTTTGGTATCATGCAGTTTCAATCTCTATGACTTTCGAGTCTTACTCAGCTGCCCCATTGTTTGATTTACATTTATTTAGTCTTTCACTAAATCTCGAATCAGGAGAACCTGTCATTGGATATCATTGTCTCTAAATTTTTGAAAGACTCTTCATCATTGATCCTCCCTCCACCTAGTGTTGTTCCATCCCTTTGTGCATATTCTGTCTTCATTACTTCTTTTTCCCCAAATTTAATTTGAATCCCCTCTCTCTCTAGATATATGATGTTTTCTGGTAAGCCAGTTTTACAAATATTCTACTGATTAAAAAACGTTATCTGTCTGTTCTAAGTCTGTCATGTTTCAATCGTTACTCCAGTCCAAATTCCTCGTTGATCTCCTACTATTTTCTTCATTATAAAATTTATGAGAAGGGGAAACAGCAAAGGTGAAATAACATTCTTTGTAGCAACCCCGTCATTTTACTGCAAATTCATTTGACAACACCCCCATCAACATTAACTTTGATTTACTTTCAATAAGCTTTACGTATTTCACAGTAGCACAAGGCTTTCTACAAAAATGATCCGTGAACACTGTCAAAAGCCTTCTCATAATTAATGAAAGCCATGATAAGAGGGTTTTGAAACGTCATATTCTTCTGCACGACGTCTTAACACAAATATTTGATCTGTGCAACTCCTGCCTTTTCTAGAGCCAGTCTGTTCATCTCTAAGCTTTTTAATAATATCTTTCTACTACTTATTGAGAATAAGCATACTAAATATTTTAGTTACAACCAACATGGTGCAATGCAGTGGTCAGGTCACCTTTCTATGGTACCCTAGGTATGACTTCTAACTCCCAATGATCTGTCTTTGTTACCTCATTCTGCCAGTCTAATTGGTATATGTGGGGTCCTTTCAGTTTCAGCTCATATCTCTTACTCATGACCTTACAAAAATGTGCAGCCTAGCGTTGTATTTCTTTTTTTTATGTTATTATTGACCAATCCGTCTTTTTGACAGTATTTACTCTTTTTCTTTCCACCCATGGATATTTAATAAATTCGGTGGACTACCTTTGCTCCAATGTCACTCCCTGAAAAAAAGGCTTTGTCAGCATCATCAGCCTAATTAGTACAGTATATGTGGTGTCCTTTCAGTTTCAGCTCATATCTCTTACTCATGTCCTTACAAAAATGTGCAGCCTAGCGTTGTGTTTCTGTTTTTTTATGTTATTATTGACCAATCCGTCTTTTTGACAGTATTTACTCTTTTTCTTTCCACCCATGGATATTTAATTCATTCAGTGGACTACCTTTGCTCAATCTCACTCCCTGAAAAAAAAGGCTTTGTCAGCATCACCAGCCTGTTTATCCAAATTCTCTCTCTTATTTCCTCTTTTTCTTCTTTTAACTTTACTGATAAGGCTCGAGTACTTAGCACGTCCCGCACGTTCTGAATAAAATTGCCAGCATGGATCTTTTGCTTTTATCCATTCTATATCCCGGGTCTCACGCGATATCCAAGTTTTCGTTCTTTACTCCATATCCCTGGGCTTCTTTTGAATCTATACCGATCATTGATTGCTTTCTTCTCTTCAGGCATGGTTGTAGAACTTGAGATCTATCTTGATATTCAATAGCAAACGCCCCTGGATGTTCATCTTCAAGAAACTTTACTGCCTCATACAAAGATGCTCTCTAAACTTTTTAGTCGGGTGCTCGTCATTTCAGCTCTAGTGTAACGATAAGTCAGTGGTCACTGCCGACATCTGCCGATATCTGCTCCACTGTACCTCCTAAAATTTCTCAGCGGTCTTTTTGTTTCTCGAACGAAAGCTATGTGATCTATTTGTTTATAATGACTGACAT
>NC_089776.1:18732918-18772918 GCF_040412425.1 Macrobrachium rosenbergii | reverse complement strand
CGCAACCTACCCGGAGAGACTGCTCCCAGTCGTGCTGACTCGCTCTTCTCTTTTGTTTGGCGTCGTTTGGGTTTCTTCGCGAACGTTTACCATAGTTTTCTCTTTCTGTATTGTTCAGTCACTGCTGTAATTTCCCCATTTTGAATCTGGTAAAACTTTCGACAACATCTTTTATAAAAATTTAATAGCATGCCATTATTAATGTAATGTGCCAAGTTGACAAATATGCAGGGAAGCTTATTTATGGCTTTACGTTTCAGAAAAGACATCTCTTGGGAAAAAGCATCTCCTTTCAAATGATGACCGAAATCGTAACCATCACTCATTGCCTGATGTCTAAATAACCATTTCAAAGTTACTTAAGTCACGGAATGAGGAAGATACATAAATATAAAACTGACTGAAGTGTGTGTTAGGTCAGGAAAGGAGAAACCAACACAGAGTACTAAAAGTAAACAAGTGGTCTCTCTGGTGTACGACTCGCGTTGTTCCTCACTTGGTCGAGGGAGACACTCACAGTACATGACCGGGAGACCCATTGAAAACTCCATGTCGGAAGAGTTCGTTTCATTGATGGAAATGTTTATTAGTGATTGAAAATTTTCCGGTTTTATCCATTTCTTATTCTGCACACACACACACACACACACACACACACACACACACACACACACACACACACACACACACATATATATATATATATATATATATATATATATATATATATATATATATATATATATATATATATATATATATACACTGTATATATATATTTTGACGACCCATTGATTATCATTATATATACTGTATTTGAGGACCATTGATTATCATTGTTTTAAAAAATAAATAAGATGTCCATATTCTTCATTATTGTTCATATATTTTTATGGAGCCAGTTTGATCTCTCTCTCTCTCTCTCTCTCTCTCTCTCTCTCTCTCTCTCTCTCTAGTTCCTCATTGGACTGGTCGATATCGTTCTCGGCTAGCACTGTGCTGGGCCCGCGTTCGATTCCCCGACCGGCCAATGAAGAATTAGAGGAATTTATTTCTGGTGATAGAAATTCATTTCTCGGTATGATGTGGTTCGGATTCCACAATAAGCTGTAGGTCCCGTTGCTAGGTAACCAATTGGTTCTTAGCCACGTAAAATAAGTCTAATCCTTCGGGCCAGCCGTAGGAGAGCTGTTAATCAGCTCAGTGGTCTGGTTAAACTAAGGTATACTCTCTCTCTCTCTCTCTCTCTCTCTATATATATATATATATATATATATATATATATATATATATATATATATATATATGGGAAGAAGAATATATATGTATTATATATCACTTTTGTATATATACTAAGCTGGGAAGAAGAATATATATGTATGTATATAATACATATATGTATATATATATGTAGATTTAGAAAGTATATATTAACACTTATGAAAATGAAAAAAACTAAATCAAAATTAGTGTTTTAATAAGTGTACCTTGAAGCAAGGACCATGACAGTGGCGAGTGAAGTACTTCTCTTTCCTAGCGAGCTTCCGAACATGAGCGCAGGTACACAAACGAAGCAGCTTCCCTTCATGACTCACGATTCCCTCTCTGGATTAGTTTCTGATAATCTGCACGATTCTTTCACATGCCTCGGAGCGATGTCACAAGAGCACGGTTTGTGGGTTTTTTTGGTCGTCTTACTGTCTTAAGTTTTGCATCAGTTATCCAGTGTATACCGCCTCTGAACACGCATGACTTCAGTTACAACACAGAAAAACACACACATGTGTGTGTGTGTTTGTGACTGTACGCATGCTTGATAATGTGGACTGTTTGTCCAAGAAAGCTTGTAACTTTTTCTGAACAAATACTCCATTGAATACCATCCAGTTTAAATGAGGTCCTTTTAGTAATTCTACTATTGCACAGAACAATCGTGTATGTGATAAAGTTAATATATATATATATATATATATATATATATATATATATATATATACATATATATATATATATATATATATGACAAAAAAAGATATAAAATATATATGTAGATACATTGCTAATGACAAAAAAGATAATAAAAGGTACTATGTCAGAAACCTTCCTGCTAATGACAATACTTTTAGAGAGAGAGAGAGAGAGAGAGAGAGAGAGGAAACTTAATAGACAATTTTTCCTGGTGTCATTGTGGCTACAGGTGCTTAAAAAGTTAAAAGGTTTGGCGAGTGATTTGAAATTAATTTGAAAATGAAACTGCAAAGAACAATTCAGCTTTATCTCCTCAGAACCAAACTGAAATCTTTGGGTCTTGAAGGGATGTCCCACAGCCCCGCAAGCGCCTCTCAAGAGCAGTCAGACTACCGACCTGTAGCCGACATATTGGCCTAAAGCTATTTCATTATCGAAAGGTACCAAAATCAATGAAAACTTTTACGGGAAAATAATTTAAACTTGTGTAGTTGTGGTCTGTTTGCTACTGGTCTTTTTAACAGTCCGGGGGCCATCTAGTAATTGATAATATGTGTTTGTCAGTCTGTCTTTGTTTATCTGACACTACATGTTCATATAGCAGTTAAAGCTGTTTTCTTTTATTGACCTTAGTTATGTCTTTGGTTCTATACGAGAGGGATTCTTATTATGAGGCAAGCGTACTCCGCAAGTGACGCCGCTGGGGGGGCAATGTCAAGGTCATGTTCAAGGTCAAAAGCCAAACAGACTTTGCAACGACGAATGCAGTGTGGTTCACAGACGCTTCTTGTATTCAGTTTGTTTGTTATCCCTTGGTCACCTCTGACTTGCATGGCGCTTCAGGAAACCATTATCGCGAAAAGCCTGGTTGTGCCAGCATCTCCAAAACAACAACATGCTCTCTGTTAGGTGTTTTCTCTTTCGTTTTGTGACGTAAAACTTACCTACCTTACTTTGTGGTGTGTCGCACACACACATATATATAGTATGTGTGTGTGTGTAATTGTAATAGCCATAATGCCCTCTTAACAATTACATATAGGCCTATGTCTGGTAAAAAGTAACCTGTAGATACATATATATGTGTGTGTGTGCGCGCGCGCGCGCGTGTATAAAGTTGAGATATATCCAGAAAAATACATTCGCACCAGACAGGTAATTTGATATCATACAAATTATACTTCTTTTTTCAGACGTCTACAGATTTTTTTTTTATTTGTTATGATTGGCTGACTTCTTTAATAACCCAATAGTTTTTGAAACTTCATATTCGAAGTGAAGAAGTGTAAAACTACTACTCATGCTACTCTTGTTTACATATACAAAAGAGATAAATGCATACACTAAATGTATTCTCTCTGGGCATGTCTCACTGGATCGCTTGACTTAAGTCACTATCACGAGTTTCAGTGACAGTGCTGCCAACCTACTTTGGACTTAGATACATATTTCCAACAATTCTTAAGTGGATTTTTCGGCCGAAGGGATTTATAGCTGTAAAGTAAGTACTTTTAAGTGTCATAACCTCTAGCTGCGGCATTTAGGCGTTACAGGATCGTGATTTTGATTAAACTTTGCAGATGCCGTTGTATAAACACAAGCGTAAACATAAACATAAGTTATCAGCCAGGCTTGTTTGCATTTGCAGTTCATATTTAAGACCAACCGTGACTTTGTTCGTTGTTGCTTACTCCAACAGCATTTCCAAGATCACAGTTAATTCAAGGCACAATATTGAATGAATTGTATTGTTTCTGTGACCCTAATGGGCAAAAAAAAAAAAAAAATTATAATAATAATAGAACTGATACGGTTCAGTTACCCTTCAAACAAACGTTTTCTTAGAGAATCCATCTCTGTCATTTTCTTTTACAATCGTTGTCAGGCTATTAGACAAGGATTCTCGTGAGATCCAGCTTCGGACTTTGTACAATGGCACAACACACTCACACACACATACATGCATACATACATATACACATACAGACGTGAGTATCATGCAGGGTCATCCATGCTTGTGGGGACAATCTTAAACTCTAGCGAGAGGGTGAAATCTGAATGTGAATGCTGTAATTAGTCCTTTAATAAGTTTTTTGTGTCAGTAAGCATCACAGTAGTTAATCCATAATTTACTAGTGTTGATGCAAAGAGCATGATGGGCCTACTGAGGATGACTTTATAATTCTCATGTGACAGCAGTGCATGTAGTCCAATTGTGCTTTTCTATCAGTAAGCACGGCAATAGTTATTCCGAGAATTCCCGGAGTTGATGGAAAAAGCATACAGTCTGCTAAGGATGAACAAGTCTCTCTTGAAAATGAAGCCAGAACTCAAGTGCTTTATTTAATCCGTTAGTGGCTTCTTTTTTTTGTTGTTGTTGCTGGCGAGGCATGGCTGCATTTAGTCTGTTAGTCACCAAGGTGTGTAAGCAAAAAACTAAGTTGGTCTAAAAGGTTGCTCTAAGGATAGAGATACACAAGAGTTTGGTATTTGACTTGTTTTGATACATGTGGGCAGAAATGTGGTGAAAGGTAATCGACCAGCATGTGTTAGGGAACCTAATGACAGATAGTGACAAGAATATTACCGTAGAGTCACTAGGTGATTTGCTGCTGAACTTGGCGGCTATATCTGGTTTGTCAGTGAAGTTTGAAGCGTTACTGAAGCTTTCCTTGTGATGAAGAACAGCACCACCTCCAGGATACTCAAGGAGCTTGGGGCTTTTGGGGTTTACAAGTTTAAATGTTCAAAAAAGGCACGCAATCCCCTAGATATAAGCAAAGTCAGCCATACACCCTTATCAAAGTTGCTGATACGATTCGTAAAGAGAATTATAAAGGGTGGTTGGTAACTGGAGCAGTGGGCATCACGTTGCAGCTGACTGTGTTCAGGATTTAAATACCTTCAAGCTGTTCTGGTGTCCAACATGAGGAAATTGTGCAGCAGAATTCAGTACTCTCACAAAAGATACAGGAGACGGGTTTATGAGCCTTCAAGGAAAATCACCCAACTCTGTCTCTGATCATATTGCTTTGTTACCTTCCAGTTTAATTCTTCATGCGATTTATGCCCTGACTTAGTAAGGTTATGGAGGATAGCTGAGATGAAACACCTTAGTTCCTGGGCACAGCTTTATTCCTTCAAGTAGCCCCTCTTTTCACTCTGTACAACAACAACAAAATGGCGGCAATACAAAGAATGCTCCCAAAAGTTATGGATACAACATATTACAGAAAACTGTTTCTTTTAAAACATTAAGGAACGCATACACTACATCCCTCCCTTTTTTAGTATAATCTTCTTCTTCTTTCCCACCGTTATCCCTACATTAAGGGGTCGGTTGCCTGATGCGCCTTCTCCACTGCCTTCTATCAAAGGCATCATCCTCCACCAAACCCCTTCTCTCCATATCTTCCTTCACTTTATCTCGCCATCTAATTCCCTGTCTCCCTCTCGATCTTCTTCCTCTAACAGGTTCTTCCCAAGCCCTCCTCACTCCCTCCTCGTCATCCATCCTTAACACATGCCCATACCACCTCAGTCGTGACTCTCTTATCACCTCTGTTATCTTTACTAAGCCTGCTCTTCTTCTTATTTCATCATTTTCCAATCTCTCAAGCAGCAATATTCCCATAATCCACCTCAGCATTCTCATCTCTGTTCTCTCAAGCTTTACTTCCTCTTTTCTTCTTGGAGCCCATGTTTCTGATCCATACATTAACACTGGTCTTATCACTATGCTACAGATCTTGACTTTTAGCTTGTTTGGCATTTTCTTATCACATACAGCTCCAGCTACATCTCTCCACTTCCCCCATACCGCTTTTATCCTACTGTCCACTTCAGCCTCACATCCTCCCTCTTGGGCTTAAAGTAGATCCTAAGTATTTAGGCTTTTCCACCTGTTTTATAATCGAGCTTCTTCTTTCTTGTATTACTATTCTGTCTCTACCTTCCCTACTGCTCACTAAAACCTCTGTTTTATTCACACTGACCCTTAAGCCACCCCTCTCTGAAGACTCCTGCCACTCTCCAACCCTTCTCTGTAGGTCCTCCTCATCTTCAGCAGTAATCACCAGATCATCAGCGTACAACAACTCCCACAGCACTTCATTCCTGATCCTTCACTCAACACATCCACGACCAGCACAAACAAAAATGGGATTAATGCTGACCCCTGGTGTAATCCAACACTAACTTCAAAGTTTTCTGTTTCCCCAACTGCTGATTTCTGTGCTAGACTTTCCCATATTGAATTATCCAGTACTGACAAATTAACTAGTTTTGATGTGACATCTTTATTTACTAAAGTTCCTATTGATGACTTACTTCATTATTTATCACAACATTTGGATTTCTATAATCTAGAATTACCTACCAATGTTATTATAAATTTGATATCCCTTTGTATAAAAATTGTAAATTCACTTTCAAATGGTAATTTTTATGAACAAATATTTGTTATGGCTATGAGGAACCCTCTTTCGCCACTTTCGTCTAATATTTACATGGAATTCTTTGAGTCTAGACTTATTCCAAGAAATCTGTTCTGTACGGTGTTTAGGGTTAGACATGTAGACGATTGCTTTTGTATTGTAAAAGAAAATGTAAATATTTCCGATTTCTTGCAAATAATTAATAATCATGTACCATCCATAAAATTCACTATAGAATATGAAGAAAATAATTGTACACCATTTTTAGATGTCTTAGTTATTAGAAATAGCTCCAATTTTCGTTTTAAAGTATATAGGACAACCACGAATAATTTGTCATATATTCATTTTTACTCTAACCATGCTAAACAAATTTAGGTGTCAACATTTTCCAGTATGTATCTTAGAGCACTTAGAATTTGTAGTCCTGAATTTTTGGAAGAGGAGTTTAAAATTATTGATAAAATAGGCGATTCATTGTGTTACCCTCCATATTTTTTAGAACTTTGTAAAAATAAAGCAAAAGAGACATTTTATAATCCAACCAGTGTTAACAAAGAACTTAAAGAATATTCACTGTTTACCATTTCATCCTAATTTCATTCCTGCAGTGCCCATTTTAAAAACTATTGATATTAACTTAGTGTTTAAATGTAATAATATTTTGGGAAATAAACTAATTAAGAATAGTACGCCCAATTCAAACAATATTGTATACAGTATTCCTTGCAAAGAATGTAATAAGTTATATTGGTCAAACATCAAAAGGACTAAAAGTGAAAAGCTCCCAACACAAATATGCTATTTCAAGAGGCTTATCAAGTAATGACATTGCGGATCATTGGTTTAAGACAGGCCATGCGATGAACTGGGATAAGTCAATGAAGACCTATAATGTCAACAATCATCGAAAAAGGAATCTGCTAGAGACTGTTTATTGAAGCTACATCCACCAGGAATGTTAATCTCCACCCTGGATTATCCCTTGATCCTTTGTCCCTGTCTTTTTTGTTTAAAGAACATGCCGCCCAGATTGACAAACTGTAACCCCGTCCCCCTTCTGGTTTTGTATATAAAGCTCTGTCAACTTCTTTTGTATTCAGTGTGAACTTGAAAATGTAGAATAATCTACGAAAGTACTCGTTCAAAGTCCCAGTTTTCACTCACCTTCGGACGTGGATTTTTTAATATTCTCAAGCACGCGTTCCTTCGTAGATACGTGTGTAATTGTAATAAACACAATGCCCTCATTTATGCTATATATCAGTATTATCTTTTTATATCTTATTAAATATTTGTTGTAGAAATGTGCTTGCTCGTTTGATAAGGGCAGGTTCTGTGATTAGGCTTCTGTACTGACAGCCGTTCTTGAAAACAAATTCATGACAGATCCCATTCGATATGATGGTTTTAATTAAGCATTTATATTAAATTAGTCTCCGAGACATAAATTTACCAGTGAAACCTATTTGAGACTTATCACATTCAGGACGAGGGATTTTATATACACTTTATCGATAGTACTAGGCAAGCTAAAAACAAAAGTACTGGCTCATTTTTGGTTTGGCTTAATCATGCTATGTTGTTCAGATATGAGAATTTGATTTTTATGACTAACTATCCCTATTGTTTTAGATTGTGTTGTACATTAGAAAATTTGGTTGGGTTTGCAGAACACTTTCTCAGTCACGTGGTCATGAAGTTTTAAAGATTATAGCTATCAACTACTCAATAAAAATTCTGTGTTACTTTGGCTTGTTATCTATGCGTCACCTACTCTGAGGTGCTATACTAAACATGACAGAAGATCACCGGGACGCGGTGTTTAGTACTGGCCCCTAGAGGATCAAAGTATTTTATACACCCATTTCTATGTTGTGTAGTCTACAAATTATATTAATAAACAATATCTTCGTGCTGCCGTCTAATTTACATTTATCATACGGTGTTTAGTACTAGCACCTTGGAGTAGGTGAAACGTAGATAACAAGCCAATATTCTAAAGAGTCCATCTTAACAGCTCTTGTATATAAACTTTAGACTACACCTACTTAACTGAGATATCATGGTAACTGAAAAATGAATGTAGGTTAATGCAAAAGTGGGCTTTCTGTACAATAACTTTATAGTCTGCGTCATCTCTCATGATTGAGTCTGAAAAAGAACTTTGTTTTCCGTTTCTCGTTCTGATTTGAATTTGATGCTTGGAACTAAGTTGCTTAAATTCAAGATTCCTCGAGGGTATGATCTTGCCCGGTAGAGCATTTTTTTTTTTATTTCAGATGGCTGACAGGCGGCCAAAATAAATTTAAACTGTTCAATGATGCAGCCTCTAAAAATTTATATGCTTCTTCCCATGTCGGTTACGCCCTACTTATTAGTCTTAGATTTGTAAGAACAGGGTTTCTTCCTCTGCAACTTTTTTACCCCTTTTCTGTAGTTTTATTTCCAGTTTACTTTTTTCCTAAAATCTTTTCATTTCAGTGGTTTTTGTACTCTGTATTTCATGATTAGAGGTGATTGATTCATGAGGTAAATCAAACATCTTAATGTATCCCAGACCTGAAATGGCAATGACAGAAAATGAATGGTGAAAAAAGGGGGTCAATTCAAAAGTATGTGGTAAATGGGTTCCTCAATTTTCATCACGTTAATACAACAAAAAATGATCATTCTATGGCCATAGAATTTTATTCATTTACTTGTATGTTATAGAAACAAAAGTTCGAAGTTACAAAATTTGTCACATACGAAACGAAACATACCTTTTCTCTTGCAGTGGGGAACACACTCAAGTCTGTATACGACGCTAAGGACAACCTGAAAGATTACCATGTCAGAGCAGCCCTCCAAGAAGACAAAGGCAAAGGAACCACCCTGATGTCTTGGGGGTTGCAAGATTTCACAGAGAAAGGTGACCATTATATAAGTGTCATAAGTGGTCTAGTCGTCAGGTATGGGAAAGGCAACTCTCAGATTGATGAGACTTACATAGTCAAACTCAGTGCACCTCAGGTTACTAAAGCGCTGAGGGATATGGTCGCACAGGGAAACAAGAAGGAAATTTTGTTCTACCGAGAACTGCTTCCTGCCATGAACTCAGAGCTTAAAAAAGTGGGTTTGAATCCACTCTTAACACCACAGTGCCTCTATGCCAACCAAGATTCTGAAAACTCTGTACTGATACTAAGAGACCTATGCTCCAGAAATTTTAGGAAATTTCCTGGGAAAAGCTGCTTAGATATTTCCCATACACGTCTGATCCTTCAAGAGCTGGCGAGATTTCATTCTAGTTCTCTACTGCTGAAAGCTGCTCAAGGACCGCAGTTTGTGGCCAAGTATGACTTTTTGGATAAAGAATGGTACAATGTGACTGAGGATGCAATTGCTTTCTTCATTACATTGTTTGATGGGAATATTGAAAATGGTGTTGCTATACTGAAAGTCTTAGAGGGTGATAAAAGAACAATTAGGTGGCTGCAAACAATCAAGCATAATGTGTATAAGATCCTGGAAGAGATGATGAAAGAGAGACACAGTCTTCACCACTGTGTGGCACGGGGACTGTCTGGGCAATAATGCTCTATTCGAGTAAGTGTTCATTTCCTGCAGCATTTGCTACCATATAATTGTCTTAATCACAGAAATAAGTTTATACTGTTAATTCACAAAGGTTTGAATTCTTATGCTGACACCTAAGTTAAACCATCTGTTTCAGTTATTATACATGTTTACGTAGGTTTCTCAAATCTCACTGAGACTAAATCAATCAGATATTAACTGATATTTTCTTGTCCAGGTACGATGAATATGGTAATCCAATTGAAGCAATACTACTGGATTTCCAGATAGTGCGTCGAGCATCACTTGTTACAGACCTTCATCTCCTCTTAAATATAAGTGTTTCTGGAACTGACCGGAAAAATAATCTTGAGAACTTCCTTCAGCTCTACTACAGCTCCTTTAAACAGGTTTTTGATGCAGCTGGACTACAAGTACCATTCCAATTCCACGAACTTTTCCAAGAATATGAGAACAAAATAATGTTTGGTACACTTTGGGCACTGGCAGTAATACCAATGATTGTGAGTGGAGGGGAACCCTCAGAATGGGCGAGTTCTCATCACAGAGCAGCCTCAGAAGAAGCCACTGGGAAACAAAGAGAATCTATTGACTCAAAAATATCTAGCAAGCATGGTGAGTTACGGGCACGTTTCTTACCAATATTTGACGAACTAATAGACCAAGGGATAATCCATTAACATTTTTAAATAGGGATCATTCATTCCAAGTAGGTGATTATGCACAATGAATAGTCTGTGGTATTTGTATTTTCCTTTGTACAAACTTCATGTTGAGATTAATGATTTACGGGAAATTTTCATATTCATTTTACCCATAGTCTTGAAAGATAATGTCTGCGGAAATATTCCATATTGGGTTGTGCTCTACAAATAAATGATAAATTTATCTTCAACAATTAACTCATATGACTCATCCCTTATGGGCTTCTGTTGCATGATGTATTTTTTTACGCTGATTGAATTATCCAGTTGGAAATGGGTAGTTAGTCGCATAGGCTTAGTAATCTAATCTCTAAGCATTTGTTGAGGAGAACTACAGTAGAAGGTGATACCATTCTTTTGGCATTCCCTCCATAAACAAAATGATGCATGATAAAAAAATCTGCTTGTAATTTTAAGTTTCCTCTCCTGTCTTGTCTATGCTTATTGCTACAAACCTTAGATCTTGATGGGAAACATAACATTTTCTCAGAATGGATCTAAGACTTGTATGTCAGTGTATCCAAAGAGATGTGAGGATACTGATAAAATAATAAATGGTTTTGTGCATATATTTCGTTAATCTAGCCCCTTCCATGTTTTCTAGGCTGAATAGACTTTATCAACCTTAATACTCCCTATAATTGTTTGTAGTCTACTCATGACAGCAAGATAAAAATAACAGTATGTGAAACCACGCGTAAAAACGAAACAAGGGGTAAAAATCGTAACCAGTTTAGTTTTTAGTTATTTTTCCTTCATCTTCAAGGGCCTTCATCTTCAAGGGGACTGGTACGTGGTGGTAGAAATTTTCATTAAATGGTAAGGTGGTAACACAAGCAAAAATACAGATAGCTGAAATATCTACTGACACCCAACAGTAAACAAGGAGAAGGAGTCTCCACTTTTTTTTCTGTCTAGTGCGTATGATTTTTAAATAAAAAAATACTTACGCCAGACAGGAAAAAAGGATACGTTTACCTCATTCGGGACGCACTTCTCCCACCTTCCCACCTACCTCCCACCTTACCACCCACCTCCCACCTTTCCACCCACCTCCCACTCGCCCTTTTTCAAATATAAATTTTATTTTCAACTGTCTGTATGTCCGAAGTGGCCGTCAGATTATTATAAATAAAATGTACTTTATCCCAATATATTATCACTTTTATAATCAGTTAATTCTTTGGAAATATTTTGATGGGTAATATCTTTTTATCAACCACCTTCACCATTGATAATGTAATGACGTTTGGTATAGCTCCAGTCAAACTGAATGCAAGAACCTTTTGTTTCTGTACTAGGGATATTCATAAGTTACACTTGGAACCAGATAATGTTTTTTTTTTATTTCATTTTCATGAGAAAACCTTCCAGACTTGTAGTTGGAAATCAGTCAAGGTCACTGCAAGAAAGTATTAATGAGTTTCTCTTCTGCCATAACGTCAAAAGTTTTGTCATTGGCTGGGCCTCTGAGATTATTTGGTAAATTAATTTCTTGCCATTGGAAAACCATGTAGCGTTGATGTACAAAAGCGAGCCTCTCTGTAAAACTATATTGGGCTGATACATTGTGGTCTAGGTACTCGAATGGGAATATAGGTAGAAACCAAGAATTTCTAAGTCTTGATCTTACCCGTGTTTATAGAGTAATTTTGCGTCTGTCTTAGGTATGTTGTACACTATTTTAGTGTATGAACGTCTGATTCCATTTCACGGGTGCTTTCAGCCAATAGGAGATGACAATTGAAAGCTAATATTTACCTTTGTGTCTTATAGATTAGGTCATTTTTAAAATATCATTAATTTAAAACGTTGTCAATGTATGATACATAAGTCATCATACCTGCATTGAAAAGTTAGATCTAAAATTAGTTTTTATCATCATGTTAGTGAACCATTTGCTTTCAAGACTTACACTGCGCACATTGCTATAAAAATGTAGTGTGAACCATAGCATCAGTAGTCGGAGATCTGTTTAGTGTGTGAGATGTCATCAGCTGACAAAGGAATAAAAGCTGACACCAAAAACTAAATGCTAACCTAACTGAACCTACCTGCAGCTAGGATTTCATGTCATCCTCATGTCATCCTCATTCTCTTGGACTACAAAAAAACTGGTTATTTCTGGAAATTCTTTCTGAAATGTTAAACAGTAAGGCTTACACATGCGTTAAAGTTGTAATACTTTTGTAAGTGAGGTGACCTTGTGTAAAGAATTTCTTCAGAAAATGTCCTGACCAGGACCACTTAGTACAGTGGCATGCTACTGCAAACCCCTTGCTTTGGGAAATCTCAACCATTCTAAATCTAAAGTTAAAGAGCACATTTAAGAAAGATCGATGAAACTTAGTGGTCTGTCCGGAGTTTTTCCTTAAACTAATAATTTTTGGTGGTGGTGAGTGGGGGAGGAGCACTCTCATTCATTCCAGGAGTCAGAACTTGCTCCGTGCCTTTTTGATTTCCCCCTTCCAGCTGTCCAGAACCAGACAAACGTTCCAGACAAGGAAATTTATGTAAGAGTGGTGCAGAGAGTGAAATCCATATGATTAATGTTAGTGTGAAACCCTTATGTTCAGTGTAAGACAGTGTTTTCTGCATGGAGAAAGGTAAGGTTAGGCTAGAATGCATTGGTCAGAATGTGATATCATAAGTGAAGTTTGATAGAATGGGAGGTTCAAGTGGTGAACACCCCACTAGGCAGAGTACAACATGAAATCCTAGCTGCAGGTAGGTTCAGTTAGGGTAGCATTTAGTTTTTGGTGTCAGTTTTTATTCCTTTGTCAGCTGATGACATCTCACACACTAAACAGGTCTCCGACTACTGATGCTATGGTTCACACTACATTTTTACAGCAATGTGTGCAGTGTAAGTCTTGAAAGCAAATGGTTCACACTAACAATGATGATAAAAACTAATTTTATATCTAACTTTTTAATGCAGTCATGATGACTTTTGAAAAGCCTAGAACTGAATATGTAATGGTACAAATTGGAACTGAAATAAGTGTTTTAGGTAATGGTTATATATTTGACAATATTCTTGCAGTAGGGGTGCCTCTTTCTTCAGGGAAAACAATGCCATTGTACCACATTACTGGGATATGACCATATCATGGATTTCCACGAAAGTGGGGTATTTTGTAAAAGCAGCGGTATTAAAAGACGTAAAATCTGAAGATGTAAAGGTTAATTCCATATCCAAAATCAGTGGAAATAAACTATTTGTTAAGCTAGGTCAAGTCAACAATGTACGTGTCATATGAGCAAATAATTTATATGAGCTGGTTTATGATTTATGAAATTTAGGGTGTGTTACATTTTCCAAACCGAGAGGAAAATGTAATGAGGGGAAATGAAGGCTAGCATGTTACGTCAGTGAGGGAAATATTAGAGGGCCAGTGTTACTCCATGGCTACAAAAATACATTTATTCTGAAAGCTTAACAACTCAAACAAGGGCAGGGAAAATGAAACAAACACCAGGAGTCAATTAATGGTAAATATGGTATAAAATTACGGGACTGGTACTGATGGCTGGGAGCGTCTTGGAAAGTGGAAAACAGTACCGAAATTCACACCTTCTTCAAGAGAAGATGTGGGAATTAATGGTTAGGCTGACATGCACACTGTTCTTATTGTATTTATAGATCAAATGATACCTCTACCCAGATGATGCGAGGGATATCAGGAGATACAGTGAGGCTGTTGGGGATGGGGCTGCATGCTTTACAAGATGGTGGCACTGAGAAGGCTTGGACAAATTCAAAATTTTGCCAAATAAATGCTAGCACTGAAAGATTTCACAATATGATGCAACACCAGTTATTCTGACAACGGGGAGAGGGAATTGTGGAGACAAGGATGTTTCAGAGGGAAGGGGTGTACAGAGGGAGAGAAGGATTGGGAAACCGACGGTACTTTCACATACTGTCGCCAACCTGGATTATTTACTTGAGCAAGCCTTTCCTGGGGTACGTCCTTCCTGAGCAAGGACTTCTAGGCTACTGAGGTGTGTCTGTCATGTGGTCCGGTACCGTCAGGCCCAAAGTATAGTTCGTTAAGCACATCCGATTAGTATGTGCCACAGGAGAAGAATCGGCCGACCTCTGCCCAGCTGCCCGTGGATGCCCACTGACCTGGGGTGAGGGGCGGAACTAGGCTGCAGTGTCACCAAATTGTCAGTCACATCTGAAATGTGGAAGAGATTCCTCAGGGCAATTACACAGATATAGGATATGATAATGAATGTAGGAACTAGGTCCTCACCAGAAATTCAAGGCATTGGTAAATAAGTCTGAACTATGCTGGGATTTTTCCCAAACAAAATTGGCAGAAGGTCTCTATTTATGACAGTTGTCAAGTCAAGTCAAGCAAGCACTGGGGCAATTTCGGCCATTCAGCGCTTAAAACAGTGAAAAGAGGGAGTTGGAGTGGTTGGACAGCAGGAGAAAGCAGTGAAAAAAAAAAAAGCTGAGAGAAAGGGAGATGATGTACTAGGTGGTACTGGGAGAAAACCCCACAGTTGCACTAAAAACTAACTATTAGAGAGGTTGGGCAATAACTGAAGAAAGGAACTGGGAATGGAGGTAAAGTTAAAGGCAAAAGAGTGAATGCCACTAGGGGTTGATGTGATACTTTAAGTATACCTTAGTTTAACCAGACCACTGAGCTGATTAACAGCTCTTCTAGGGCTGGCCCGAAAGATTAGACTTATTTTACGTGTGAGAACCAATTGGTTACCTAACAACGGGAATTACAGCTTTTTGTGGAATCCGAACCACATTATATGCAAACAGCCTTTAATCGTCTTTATCAAGTGCTTACAGTGTACTACGCCAAGGGTAGTGACGACACTACCCGCCATCTCGCCCCACTTCTTCAAGACAATATAGCCATTCCCACTGATGAAGAGTTCTGTCCATGAAACATCTGTCAAACAAATGATAAAATGAGCCATTCAGTGAGTTTTAAAAGCACCGGGGTAAAGCTCATTAAAACAATCACCCCAACTAGAGATTAAGCTGAAAAGAAAGGATGAAAGGAAATTAAATATATATATATATACATATATATATATATATATATATATATATATATATATATATATATATATATATATATATATATATATATAGAAGAGAGACCGATAAAAGCTATTGACCTGTGAAGGAAGCCGCAACAGTTATTCAGTGCTAGTGTGTAAAAAAAAAAAAAAAAGAGCCAAGAGAAGTGTAGTATGAGACAGGACAATCAAGAGTGAAAACTGCTGTTGATGTAACCAGACAAACAGTGAGCTACATAAGACCTTGGGGCTCATAATCTTTAAGACCTACGAACGACTGATGTTTCAATTCTGGCCCCTTAACCGCGGAATGCGATGAATCATCGTGAGATGGAGCTCTCAGCTCTGCGTCCTTGATAGATAGTATCAGCATTCACCATTGTCCACTGAGCGGCGAAGGTTCGACCTTCATGCGTTTATAGCTTTCTTTACGTACCGGTGTTGTTGTCGCTTTATTATTATTATTGTCGCTTTATTATTCTGTCCTTTCGAAGAGCACTGAGAGAGAGAGAGAGAGAGAGAGAGAGGAGCAATTTCAGGAGTAAATGAAGTGGAGCCATAACATCAGTTTTGTGAATTGATTTACTCCACGTGGCAAGAAGTACCTCTTGAAGACCCTTGAGCCGGTAATTATGATAAGTGGGAAAGTGATTGGTTAATTAACCGCAACCGGCGATAATCACAGGCGTAGAGGCTAGGGACTGATAACGAGGGATCAAGCCCTAGGTCAGGCAAAAAGACAAGAATGTTTCAGAAGCAAGAGAAACTCGATTGTTAGCTGATTCCTCATCCTTGAAGTCTTCTAATTCCATCCCCCCCCTTGAGGAATCTCGGAGCGAGTACGTAGAGAAGAATATTTTAAATTCAATGCAGCTGTTGTAATTATGGCACCACACGCTCCAGAGTGCGTATATTGTTCACAGAAAGATAGACCCCTACACAAAATATATATATATATATATATATATATATATATATATATATATATATATATATATATATATATATATATATATACGGATACTTGATAATGTGGACTGTTTGTCCAAGAAAAGCTTGTAACTTTTTCTGAACAAATACTCCATTAGATACCATCCAGTTTGAATGAGGTCCTTTTAGTAATTCTACTAACGCACAGAACAATTGAGTATGTGATAAAGTTAATATATATATATATATATATATATATATATATATATATATATATATATATATATATATATATATATATATATATATATATATAAATAACTCAGGACGCATGATGAAAATAGAATGCTGCCCAAGCGCCTTTGCCTATGTACTTTATACTGTACACATCACTTAAGGAATGACATAACATAACTAAACAGACAGGAAACAGCAACAATACAAATAAAACAGCGCAACAACAAGCCTTCATAAAACAAGGAGACAGCCCTCAGGCATGATGGCAATAGCAGTTAATACAAACAACATGACATCAGGCCATGACATTATGCAGGGACGAATTCCCAGTTATAAATTTCAAATAATTATCCTAGACGTATTTTAAATCTCCACTTTGTTTTTTTTACAACAAAAGTTTTTTTAACAAAACAAAAGTTGTTTTTTTTTTTTGTTTACAAAAGTTGTGCCGTTTTTTTTTTAACAAAAGTTGTGCCCTGTTTTTTTTTTTTTTTTTTTTTAACAAAAGTTGTGCCCTGTTTTTTTTTTTTTTTTTTTTTTACAAAAGTTGTGCCCTGTTTTTTTTTTAACAAAAGTTGTGCCCTTTTTTTTTTTTTTACAAAAGTTGTGCCCTGTTATTTTTTTTTAACAAAAGTTGTGCCCTTTTTTTTACAACAAAAGTTGTGCCCCGTTTTCTTTACAACAAAAGTTGTGCCCTGTTATTTTTTTACAACAAAAGTTGTGCCCTTTTTTTTTACAACAAAAGTTGTGTTTTAACCCTGTTTTTTTTACAACAAAAGTTGTTGCCCTGTTTTTTTTTTTTTTTACTTTTTTTTTACAAAAGTTGTGTCCTGTTTTTTTTTTTTTTTTTTTTTTTTTTTTACAAAAAGTTGTGCCTTTTTTAAACTGTTTTTTTTTTACAAGTTGTGCCCTGTTTTTTTAGTTGTGCTTTTTTTTTTTAAGCTTTGCCCTGTTTTTTTTTTTTTTTTTTTTTTTACAACAAAAGCTGTGCATTCAGTGAGTAACTTTTAGATTCCTTTGTGCCTCAATTTCCATATTAGAAGATGCTGTAACATTCCTTTAATAAAATCATGGCACGTTAAAATTCCGTATGAACTCCCAATTCTATGCATGATTGGTATTATTCGCGTGAAACAAATAAACCGCTTTACGTAGCCTATTACCCATTGTAACATAAAATCTATGATTTTTAATTCTCACACAGAGATCTGTACCAGTCTGTCTGATATACAGTAGATTTCATTACAGTTCTTACTTGGTAGTAGTTCTTCATTGGACGGGTCGGTATCGTTCTCGGCTAGCACTCTGCTGGGCCCGCGTTTGATTCTCCGGCCCGCCAATGAAGAATTAGAGAAATGTACTTCTGGTGATAGAAATTCATTTCTCGCTATAATGTGGTTCGGATTCCACAATAAGCTGTAGGTCCCGTTGCTAGGTAACCAGTTGGTTCTTAGCCACGTAAAATAAGTCTAATCCTTCAGGCCAGCCCTAGGAGAGCTGCTCATCAGCTCAGTGGTCTGGTTAAACTAAGGTATACTTATTTGATGTTTGGGATTCACAACAAATTTTACAGATGGGTGAATTTTCAATCAAAATGCTTTCAGTTGCATTACTACTGCCACAGAGCGTGACATTCACCTTGACTATCTTCAAAAGGCTCAACATGATGATCATTAAAATGCAAAACGAACAAATTTTCCGAATCAAGAAATTTTACGTTTTTCGTAGAATAAAATAACTCCGGCTTTTTATAAAGACAAGTCTCACTGAGATTTTGCACACATAGTCTTTGGGAAGTACTCTTTCACTTCTCCTTGACTCTGGTATTCGCAGTATACAAATACGATTTTCTTTGTATATATATATATATATATATATATATATATATATATATATATATATATATATATATATATATATATATATATGTATATATATATATATATATATATATATATATATATATATATATATGCATATATATACATATATATACATATATATGCATATATATATACATATACATATATATGTGTGTATATAGAAGAAGAGAAGTAGATTAGGAAGAATAATTTGTAATAGGCTCATTCAAGTTTGTCCTGAAATGTGCATATAGGTTAGAATAAACACACACACACACATATACACACACACACACACACACACACACACACATATATATATATATATATATATATATATATATATATATATATATATATATATATATATATATATATGTGTGTGTGTGTGTGTGTGTGTGTGTGTGTGTAAATGTGATAAATCATGTGTGTTTATGCTTGTTTATTCTAACCTACAAGCACATTTCATGACAAACTTGAACGAATCTATTATGAATTATTCTTCCTGATCTGCTTCTTTTCTTCTTTTCAAAAGTCGCGTCTGTTTTTTAGTACTGCATTTAGATAATCGGAGATCCATTAGACTTCAGGTTCCACCTGAAGTTCAGTGTTCACAACATCGGCTTCATCAGTCGTAAGTCATGATGACGCTGCAAAAACATGGTCTGAGATAAGGCTTTTAATAAGTATTTCACCACAAAATGCATATGAGAAATAATATAGCTACAGGCAAGTAATTGCAGTTCTTATTCTAATGTTGAAAGTGTTTCACCATTACCTGCTTTGCTGTGTCAATATTTTCATTTCTCTCGGTAGAACTTTCTTCTTTCGTTAACTGACAACGCCTAGAACATCACAGACTGCGGTAATGCAAGTGATAAAAAGTGACCACAAAATAGGTAATGCTGACGTTGCATTAATTGTCAATAACAACAACTTTCACGAAGAATTGCCCCCTTGAATGCAATAACCCTGTTATACAAACATGTCTTAGACTGCCAGACGCATGATATGAAAGGATGACACAAAAGAAGCAGTCGACAATGAATTATACGAGTTCGTGAGATGTCATTTCAGCTTATTACTTGAAGGTCAGTCAGCGCCTCGTTGTGGACCGCGAGTTGTTGCAATGAAATACGACGAAATGTCAGGATAGAAAGTAGATTTTTGTTGTGTAATAATTCTCTTGAGAGAGAGAGAGAGAGAGAGAGAGAGAGAGAGAGAGAGAGAGAGAGAGAGAGAGAGTTTGCTACTGAGTAGTCTGTTGGAGTTTGAATCGGTAATACCTTTTGCTCTTCTCTGTAAATTTATTTTTTCTTTAGATAACACCAAGATGTCCAAGGTTCTCTACCGCTTCCCTTTAACACATACTGTATGCGATGATATTATCACAACATACTGAGGTGTTATTTCACATACGTTGCAGTAAGAATGGAATGCGAAGGTACCAACATCTTCCAGCGGAGGTTATGCAATCATCCGTGTCTGTCTGTTCGCGAGTTTGTGTTGTTTGCCCATCTGCCGTCTGTTCACGTTATCTCAAAAAACCACAGATGTATTTGCATGAAATTTTGTGGATGGATTGAATGTGGACCAAGAGAGAGTCGATCGGACTTTGGAATTAAGCTATATTGTAATTTGGTTCTGTTAAGTGTTTTTGGATTTGGTGAGGTATGCCTTTCCCTATGTTTTTATTTCACAAAAGCAAACCACCGTTTTTCAACTGATATCATTTTTCCAAGGTCTGGAAAAATGAGAAGGTAAAGTTCTCATAGTTCGATGTAAGCTTTGACTAATTTATAAAACAAGGGCTTGAATGAACATGTGAAAAATCATGAAAAAAAGGCCTTCAGCGGCCATCTAAAATTACTTTAACTGACCATATATAAAAAATTAAGGCCCTTAATTGATCATGTAAAAACATCAAAGACGTTAAACAACCTTATAAAAATGCAAAAGGATCCAGTCATATGTAAATATTGTTATTATATCTGGCCACTGCGAATAACGAATGTATAAATGGAATGCAGAATTAAGAACAAAAGATGTACGGTAAAGAAACGAAACTGAATATGACCAGTTTTCCTTGGCTTATATAAACAGACGAGACCGAATACGTGACCTTCGTCCAACTTCGTCGGCGAGGATTATTAATCGTGTCATTTTGCTGCTTCTGTAAATGCCTTAAGAAGTCTGGTGGTCAAAGCAAATTTATCTGAGATTAGTATTTGTACAGAAAGAACATCAATAACCTATCAAGCAAATCGCTTACATTTTCCTGCAATAGCTTACCTTGTTTGATAATTGCTCCCCTGAGCGAGGATAACAGTTTAGGGAAGGTATGTTAGGATTTTGATTCAGAAAGTTAGACAGATGACAGAAAGATTAACAGGGGAAGAGCTATATCAGTTTAGACAAGAAGAGGTGCGTCAATGTTTGAGAGTAAAGGGAAACGCTCCATGTGGCAAACACGGACGTAGAAAACGCAGATATTAGAACGCATAGAGGTGAAACGTGGAGTGTGCTAAGGATGAATGGAGTAGATGGTAATTTGGTGGCGGTGATTACAATTCGACTGGAATATGCACAGTAAAGTTAAAATCAAGTGGAATTTTCTCTTATGATGTTTAATACCACATAGTTTTGAACAGGTATGTTATTGCTACCCCCAATTGCGGAATGGCCTTTTAATCATGTACGTGAATCATTGGAACCTCTGAAGTTCAAACGTGGGGCAAATGCACTTTTGTTGAGCAGGCTGACATAAGACCCACGACACAGTGCTTTTTTTCACTTATCCTGTCTTTTTACTTTGTAACCTAACTTATTTGCTGTTATTCATTTTTTACTGTGTTCTTTCTATTTCATATTCTGTTCTTTACTTAATTTTGTCCTTTTCTGTAGAAGTTGTTTTCCCGCTGGGGCCTTCATGTTTGAAGCATTCTTCTTTTCCTGCTAGGGTTGCAACAACTTAGTTGGTGATAACAACAACAGCAACAACAACAGTAATAGCAACAATAATAATAATAGTAATACCTTTGCTGGTTTTACGTCCGATATTTATAACTTAAAGCCAACCTTGATACTACTTATCCGATAACATGCACTTTCCTAGTTTTTCCATCCAGCCTGATCTTAATCTTATCTTGATATCTAAATCACCATTTCTACCTGTGTTGATCATAATTTTCTGCATTTACCTGGCCATCTTATTCCCACTGATCTTCGGTCTCTACTCCCCATGGCCAATCTCCACTCTTGTAATTTTCTTTTCCCTTTCCACTCTTATGGTGTTGTACGCCATCATTTCATCCTCAAAAAGCTCACTTAGGATGACTGATTCCCCATCCCGGGGAACCAACATCAGTGACCAAATGGAAGAGGTAGGCTCTTTGAGAAGGTCCTTTAGGAAGTCATACATTAACACAAACATTGCTCAGCGGGCCGAGTTTACTCCTGAACTGGGCTGCTGCTGTTTTATACAGAGGATGAATCCTACATAATTTTCTTGCGTTGGTTTTTTTCCCATGCATCTCCGATAACATATCGCTCAGAGGACTCTGGGTACATATCAGGACCTCTGCTTTTCTGAGCATAGCGCTATCACTCATTTGTTAAGGCACGAAAATTGCATCCGTTGTTCCTCTGTTCAGTAGAATGCTTGACTACCAAGCCTTTTATATTGTTTCAGTGTGAGTCTTCTCTGAAAGATTTTGTGTGTTTAAGCACTGTAGAAATGATGCACAAAAGCTTCCCTTCGTTGTGTTTTTGGTATTTCAAAACCAATAGTTCAAACATTATTGGCAGCTTCTACCCATTTCTTCATGTACCCCTGCCTGTACTCCTCTAATTATCTGTGGCATAAGTAATGATACTTTTTACAAACTCCAATGGACACTAATTTTAGAAGTCCTTGGAAGTTTCCAGTTTCTGCCTGTATACGTGCAGCTAAAAGAGAAAAAATTGAAACCAGACAAATTGTGATAAAAGAAAACTTCCAGAAGGTCATGAAAGTTGTTGTGACAATGGTTTCAGGACAAGTAAGAAACTCCATTGTTTATCCTCATAATAGGACAGCATGATTGTATTTTACAATATAAGAAAGTATAAGAGTACTGGATGAATAATGAGCTCATAGCATCGATGCAAAGACACGTCAGGCAAAAGTTCTCATTCTAAAAGAAACGTTTTGACAGCAGATAAATAAACTGAAGGAAAAATTTACGGTATCGTCGAACTCACGAAACCAAATGTTACATAAAATCCTGACAGAGGCTGATTTTATCCCAGAAAATTAGCACACAAAGATAAGTTAGACTGTACTCCGTGCTGACACATATATCATGATCAGTTCCAGCAGGATAGCGAGGAGTCTACAATCAAGCTTCAGAATTAATATCAAATAATATTAGTTAACTCCAATAATAGCGAGCAACTAACGCTGAAATTAAGGCAATATACGGTAATGACAAATATTTACAAAATTATGCTGTACAAGGCTGGTTACAATTTAAAAGTAGTTTCATATAAATTTGGACTGCAGTATTAATTCATTGGCTGAAATTGCAGTAATCTTCGACATCATATTCATCGACACGCTATATAGAATGCAATTCGTTTCAGCAATGACCAGACTGTGAAACTGACGAAAGTTCCATTTGAGTTTTCTGACACATAAGAAATTTGACAATCACGATTATTACACTGATCCTTCAAACCAAAGAGGAACAAATTTGTTTTCGCGCATTAATAATTGTTTTATATGATTTTTATACGTTTCTGTGTCATTTACTTAACAACATATCGATACTACCCAAGACTGGGACTGGTCACTTTACCACTAAATATCCCTTGTAAATAATTCTGTGAACCCCAACTGAAAACCCTTTACCAATAATGCCAAAAGAGAGCGCTCTTGCAATGACTTTACAGGAAGAATTTGATTCTTTTTATTTCAACCTATGGGGTTGAAAAGCTTTTGTGGTTCCTTTAACAACATTATACTCAGTTTCAAGGACAAACCCGTCTTGACCACAAAGCCTTGGTCTGGGTGAATTTTGCATTGATTATAATATTTCTGCATTGAAATCCAACTGGGATTGTGTAATCTGGCAACAAGAGTCACAGAAAAAAGTTCGGTGCCTCGCCCAGAAATAGGAGTGATGAACAGTTTTGTATTTTTTATACGACTGTGTATTACAACCACTTCTTTAACTTTACTAAACAGGAAACAAAATGCAAGGCTGTACCGTGATCAGGTATCAGCAAAAGAAGGTATGACTCCAGAAAATCCAAGGAAACAGCTAATATGCATGGTGAGAGCTTCTTTTCTTACTAAGAAGCAGGCTGCCGATTTCAAGAAGGGCATTCACAGCATAGAAAATCATTCCCAGTCAGGACGTTGAAAAGCACCAACCATCGACAGATAAGTGACTGCAATCCGTTGCATTATTCAGAATGACTGATATTTAATTTTAATAGATAACCAAGACCACAGCCATCAGTGCTGGCTCAATGGACACTATTTTGACTGATATCTTGGGATTAAATAAGCTGTGTGCAGTACAAATATTAAATTAGCTGCGTGTAATACTTGCGCTACAAATATTAACACCAGAACAGTAGCATACTAGAGCACAAGTTTCCAAGAGACTTCTCGCTCATTTCCAGGCTGAACCTATGCCTATTTCTACGGGGCATTGATAACTTAGGAGGTAACTTATGTTATCCACGTCGAACTTGGACCAGAATCTCAAGCCAGGCAATGGAAATACGGTGGTTTTCTATCTCCCAAGTAATTCAAGCAAGTGGCAGCTGTTTTGGACTGTGAAGATGGTATTATGATAGACCATTAATGGAGAGTACTTCGACAGTTAAAAACAAGGCATTAAAATGAAATGCAAGGGAGACCTGTAAGCGTGTTGTGATGTTGCTCATCTTGGCATCGTGCCATTTGGTACTTTGACGTCACCTTTGCCATTGGATCCTCCCCTCTGCACCCTTGGCAACCATCGAGCGCTCTTGGATTTTATCCTGACCCAAATGTGTCTTTCAGAAGAGCCATTGCGTAGAGGAACTCAAAGCCACATTCAGTCACCTATATATAGGCCTTCCTCACTCTCACTATTAAGGGAGCGAATTTAAGCAGAGAAGAGAGGAGGCGAACTGTGTGGAAAAGAGAAAAATAGTGGACGAGTAAAAACAGATGGATGCACAGGAATGAAAGAACAGAGGATCTCAGGTGAATGGACGAAGCAGGTGCTGTGAGCGTGAATCCAGTGCGACCCTCGTTGCTTCATTAATTCTCCGTCTCATCTCTTCCTACATCAAGGCTCTCTCTCTCTCTCTCTCTCTCTCTCTCTCTCTCTCTCTCTCTCTCTCTCTCTCTCTCTCTCTCTCTCTCTCAGTTCCTCGTTGGATAGGCCCGCCTTCAGATCTCTGGCAGGTCAATGAAGAATTAGAGGAATTTATTTCTGGTGATAGAGATTCATTTCTCGGTATAATGTGGTCCGGATTTCACAGTAAGCTGTAGGTCCCGTTGCCAGGTAACCAACTGGTTCTTAGCCACGTAAAATAAGTCAAATCCTTCGGGCCAGCCCTAGGAGAGCCGTTAATCAGCTCAGTGGTCTGGTTAAACTAAGGTATACTTAACTTCTCTCTCTCTCTCTCTCTCTCTCTCTCTCTCAGTTATGGATTTTAATTGTTGTATCACGCCTTTACTTACGCAACCTGATCGCATCTCGTTTCTAACTGTCTGTTGCAATCAAATGCTAATTGCGTGGCAACAATGAAATTATCAGTACCACGGAAGATCGTATGTAGTGCCAGAAAGTGAGTACCTTTCCGCCTTCAGCAGAATAAAGCCTTAAAATTGGTGGACAAAGTCATTCAAGAACATGACCTTTTCTCAATAGGGTCATGAACAACTTGAATGATACTTGTGTGAGTGAATATTACTTATCAAACTTCATTACTCTTAACATTCCGCACGAGAATATGAAAAGTTTAATTTTTTACGTAAAGTTGTACCGAACCTGAAATAGTTTGAGCTCTCTTATCGAAGTGAAGGAAGTTTCAAAATGATTTTCCATGTTGATATTTCCTTGCTCACGTTTTCAGCTTTCAAAATATGTTTAGAGATAACTTTTAGGGCCGTTTTATAGGGAACATTTTCCCTTGAAATTCACACTCGCTTTAGTATACCAAGGCATTTAATGAGAATATCGGCGATATTTTCTTTATCCAGGCAACTGTTTTACCGGTAATTTATTTTATGTTTCATTATTAAAACCGAAAATAAAGGATACTGATATTGCAACTGACTAGATTTTCTTAATTTCTCTTTTCACTTAATTAAATGTGTTTACCATCTCTATTTTTTTATTTCTATTCTCATATAATTCTTGCTTTTTCTCATGTTTCCTTTCGCCTCCAGCAGCTATCTCTAGCATCCATGTTCTTCATTGGTGGGGTGGGTAGAGTTCTCGGCTAGCACGCTGTTGGCCCAGCGTTCGACTCTCCGACCGGCCAATGAAGAATTAGAGGAATTTACTTCTGGTGATAGAAATTCATTTCTCGCCATAATGTAGTTCCGATTCCACAATAAGCTGTAGGTCCCGTTGCTAGGTAACCATTTGGTTCTTAGCCACGTAAAATAAATCTAATCCTTCGGGCCAGCCCCAGGAGAGCTGTTAATCAGCCCAGTGGTTGGTTAAACTAAGATATACTTAACTTTTTTTTTCTAGCATCCTTCATTTATCCTCTTCATGATAGGATGATGAATGATAACACATACTAGATGAAAGAGTTGAATAAATGGAAGGAGCAAGGATTGAAAAAGAAAGAGAGAAATAATATATCATATCCAGCCTAAGCATTTTCAATGAAAAAACTTCTTCCGTGTCCCATCTTTTGTCTCATTTACCTGTCTTCATATATATCATTTTCCCACATCCATTCCAACTTTGATGATATTCCAGCTAGTGTAATTCAACGACATAAAGCTTATTTATAAAAAAGGTTAATAATCTGATAGTAAAGCTTCATGAGCAAGAAAAATGATAAACTGTATATAATGACACATTGTGTGAAAAATAAAACTGGAACCTTCACGTCAGTGGCGCGTTATCATCCTTGCTGTTCCTGCACAAGAAATATTCCATCCCCGTTTTTGTTGGTGGCTTGAAACTTAAAGAGAACCCTCGAGTGTATGATAAGCATCTAATCCTGCACTACATGTCTTAATATCAAGAGTCTTAAGGATTGTATTGATTAATATATTTACCGAAATATAAGAAAATATCTCGGTTGCTCTGAGTACCAAAATAATATGGAAATGTTATCGAAAAGGAGGGTGAATGAAGAAACTATGTGGGTGGCGTTCTCAGCAGACGCATATAGAATTGGCTTCATAATGGAAATTGTGCAAAGAAACTCCAACTGTTTAAGGGGACCATGGTAACTGAACTGATGAAATACCTAAGTTAAGGCTTATGTTAAATATGGTCTGACTAATCATCAGAGTGACATCACTAGCCGTTGTCAGTTCAGTCTGCTTGAGAAAAGATACTTGGATCAAGAGTGATTTTAAGAATAAGTTCAAAACACGAAAAAAGGCAAAAGATTTTTTATTGCCTTTCCCTTGGGTATTAAGTTTACAAATTCAGCAAGAGATGACCTTCGATTGCCGTTATCATATGGAGTTTGACAACATGAAACTTGCAGAAAAACACAAAACTCAAAGGTTGCGTTAGGTATCTAGATGTCTAATTAATTTTAGGTTATTTTTTTTAAAGTTCTGTCAAGTACATCAGACTTATTTTTTTTACTAGTTTTGTCAAGAATTTTTGGTGTTCATTTATAGATTTTCTGTTCGTACAGTTGTTTTATTACTTTTTGATGAGGGCCACTGAAGCCCTAAAAGTGCCCAGAAGGGGACCGTGTCAAACAACGGTTGAGAATGGCTGGTTTAGATCATTCATGATATCCGCTCACCACATGGAAAACCACTTCTCTCCGGCATTCCTACAATTAGTATGAACATAATTATATCCTTATGCAACAAGTCGAAACACCATGACATTTGGCTGAAGTTACAGCAGAACCAAGTGCCCATAAGTGAATAAAAAAAAAATAGGACTAAAGGTAATGAAATACGTAAAACTGAATATATTTAATGGTTATTCAATAAAAAATGTATAGACAAATAAAGTGGAGATATAATAGCAAACAAAATGAAATTGAGCCTGAGTGTACCCTTGACACTGAAAAGTTTCTTTACAAGAGACTGTAGCTTGATAACGTTGTTAATATGATTACTGCCCAATAATGAGACTGGATGGGGTGTCTGTGGCGATTGGCCGACTATGCGCAAATAACGGCAAATATAACAAAGAAAAATAATAACGCAAAACGTCACTGGATAGGGGGCGATATTGGGCTCTTAAGTATATCTTAGTTTAACCAGACCACTGAACTGATTAACAGCTCTCCTAGGGCTGGCCAGAAGGATTAGATTTATTTTACGTGCTTAAGAACCAACTGGTTACCTAGCAACGGGACCTACAGCTTATTGTTGAATCCGAACCACATTTATGACGAGAAATGAATTTCTATCACCAGAAATAAATTCCTCTAATTCTTCATATGCCGGTCGGAGAGTCGAACGCTGGGCCAACAGCGTGCTAGCTGGGAGCTCTACCCACCCCTCCAATGAAGAACGTATATTGGGCTCTTGAAACAAACGATGAAATGGTCTTATATTCTTTGTTTTGAAAATACAAAAAGAACAGATGCCAAAATAATTCCATTTGGTTGTGTTAGAAGAGCCAAGTCTTTCTCCTGTAAGATAGGCAATTTTTTCGTCTGGGCTTCAGAAGCAGATGAGATCTCTGGGAGATCTTATCTTCTTAATTCTCTCACAAAGGGGATAGAGGCAATGAAAATCATACATCAATATCAGTAAACTGAAATTGCACAATTGCCTTTTGTTGCGTCAAACGGCTGGAATATCTGCACCACTATTTGTGGCCACTGAGTTAATTTAGGCGTCATATATGATTACCTTACAGAGGGTGGAGACTATACAACAAATGTTATGACACTATGGGATATGCCATAGCTTGTGTATTTTTGTGTTCCAGTGTGCTGGGTTTGAGTTCCCTGACCTAAGGGCAGACTTGTGGGGATTCTCCTGTGTCCGTTAACTGGTTTGTGTATTACTTAATAAATTGTTAGTAAAAGTATATATTTAAATCTATTTATTGTTTTTATGGGATGTATTTAGTTTGACTCCTTTTTCCTTGTTGATTACCCTTTCTTTTTTTCACATCTGTATTTCATTTCTTTCTAATGCTATTTACTCGGCAAGTTCATACCACAGAGGAAATAATCAACTTAATATCACGTGCGCATTAGAAATGAAAGTCTACCTCATATCGGGATCGAACCCAGGACCCTCAAATGAAAGGCAAGGCCTCTACCATCTGACTCACACAGATTATGAAATACGTTGAACCACAAGTGGTTATACTTATACCTCAGGTTTTACCTGGGTAGGCTGCACATACTTCACACCAGGAAGGTTATTCAACTTCCTAACCCATCAGCGGTCTCCATTTGCCTTTGCTGATACACACGTAATTGTGCGTTGATTATTTCTATCATATTCACTCAGAAGGGGTAATTCGAATGAAATGCTGTCATTTGGGTCATTTGTGGGTTAGTAAGGTGGATAAAACTTGCTGGTATGCAAGGTGTGCTGCATGCCCAGATAAAGCCTCAGGTACAGTGTAAGTGTTCAAGTTCCAATATATTTTATGACCTCTGTTAGTGAGTTGGGAGCGCCCTTGCTTTTCATATGCGAGTCTTATGGCCTGTCCACACTAGCGGGCATGCCCGTCGGGCACTTCCAGCTGTTTATTTTTTCTCTCGCTTCTAAAGCAGAGTTACCAGACAATCGCATCGTTCTGGCTCCGTACTCGGTCCGTCAATATAGTGGAACGGGTTATGGGAACAGTGTTTGCCCGTCGGGCAGTGCCCGATAGTATGGACAGGGCTTTAGGCTCGATCCTGACATGAGGTAGAAATTTGATAAATAAAATAATATTGTTACTTCACGATTTATTCATGCACAATATTTGACACACTTAATCGATTTTACAAGCAATTACTATTGAAAACGTTGTTAATAAAATTATCTCGATTAAAACAATGGCTTACAACTAGGAGTTAAGATTGATAAGACAAAGTTTTGAGTTAGTTCTGCATTCTTTCCATCTCAGAAGAAGAACGCTAATTAATAATCATTGTTTAAAAAAGCAAGACGCTATTGGTTACGTGTAACTTGTGATTTAATGACAATAATCGAAGGGTACTAAATGTGGAGAGTCACTAGTCACTTCGAGAAGAAAGATTTTACTGACTCATGGCACCGAAAATTCCCTGGAGAATAGTTTTGGATATCTTAAATAATTAGAGGAAAGAAGCTGGATAGCTGAGAAGGGAAGGATAGGATGAGAGGAAAAAGCTCAAATGCTAACAGGGAATAAGGTGCAGAAGTTAATTATGAGGAATAGGAAAATTTGTAAACATGGAGTGAACTGGATCTGATGTCATTATTATGGACTTCATGTTCACAGGAACCCTGTCAAAGAGACATTAACTTGACAACCAGTCTCTCATAAAAGTTAAAGCTCATTTGTGTAAAAAAGGAGCTAAACCTGAGACAAGAGAAGTGTAGCAAAATACAGATGATAATAAAGTTTGAGAAATCAACTGACAAGTTTCTTTTAACACGAGTTGAGGGATAGATCAGGACAACTGTGACAGAAACTTCAGTGACAAGTGAATAGTTGCTTAGGAAGATAAGTGTCTGTGAAAAAGTGAGTGGAGCAGAGAATTAAACCCTCAGGCGATGTTTGCAAAATGTAACTCACAAAGAATAGGTCAAGCAGTGAAAGTAGCATCATTTTTTAAGATACGAATGGGAAAACAAGCACGTTAAAAGAAACGAATGGGAAAACAGGCACGTTAAAAGATGAAGAAGTGAAAGTAGCAGGTTGTTACCAGAAGATTAGGATGACACTGGAGAATATTTAGAAGCTAAGGGTGCAATGTGAGCTGGATTTATTTTCAGAAATAATCAGATGCATCTTTTGAACTTCTTGTTACATTGTAGACTGAGGTAATAACACTATTTTATGAAAGAATCAACGGAAACAATGAGCTCTGTATAATTTTTTCATCAGAGGGCCCTTCTTCAATCAAAGAAAATAATACAGCAATGTCTTGCGTGCTGTAATCAACCTTCAACCCATCAAACCAATGCTGAACTTCAGCGTAGGAATTTTCACGGCCTCGTAATTTCTTGATACATTTACAAAGATATTTCATCATATGCTGCACCGTTATCCCAAGTTCCGCATGTGCTTGTGAACTGGCTGGATCTCATGATAAGTTGAGTATACCTCAGTTTAACCAGACCACTGAGCTGATTAACAGCTCTCCTATGGCTGGCCCGAAGGGTTAGACTTATTTTACATGGCTAAGAACCATTTGGTTACCTAGCAACGGGACCTACAGCTTACTGTGGAATCCGAACCACATTATACCGAGAAATGATTCTGGCAACTCAACTGTTTTTAGTTCTTCCCCTCTGTCACCCTTCCAATACTACCAAATTAGAGACCTCTGTTTATCATCCTATTCTCTCCCATTTTCTCTGAATGACCAAACTATTTCAGAAAGTTTTGTCCATTGGCTTCGACATTAAGTCTCATGTTTAAGCTCTTCAGTCCTCCTTGTTCCTTAATCTCTATGTTAATATTTCATCTCAGTTAGTTCTACGGTGCGTCTTTTATTCAGATTCAACTTGCACTCTTGAATTCTATTTATTTGTGGACAAATTACCTATTTCATACTCAGACCATTACCTTTGGTCTCATATCACTAGCGTCCTCCACGCCATTCCTTCCTTAAATTCTCTTGTCATTTAATTAGAAAACAACTCTCACAAAATTATGCAGTTTTATGTAAGGCCTATTTCTACATGAAGCCAGTCAGTCCCGTGCATAAAAATTCTTTCATCCATCTTATTTGCTTAAAAAACTCATTGTTCTTTTAAAATTATGAACCACGCCTCATTTTCTCAACACTATAATGCATCTCTGGCAATTAGATCAGGAGCCTTTTTCAGGTCCATTTTAACAACATTCAAAGCTTCTGGTTCCTTATAAATTTTTTCGTGTTGCTGTTTTACACAGTATATTCCATGTATAATTCCAATATTGCATGTTTTTCAACATGTGCCATCAATCCTGATTTCTATTCCAATATCCGCATAAACATTTTTTACAGTTATGCTAAGCAACATTATCCCTCTGCACACTTTACATTTTTTACGGTTATACTAAGAAACATTATCCCACTGCACACCTTACATTTTCCTCTGTCACCTCTGTTAAAAGGAATAGTTCTCTTTCTCTATTTTCAAAGAAATCTTCACTATTGTAGCAATACTTCACGCCCAAGTAAGCCAGTTGACTGCACTTCACCTCCACAAAGCAGCATCTTACCAGTGAGAATGAAAGGAGATAAAAAGCCCTAACTAGTGTTGTTTGTATTCCACTGTATTAGCATATAAGATAGAACTTCAAATCTAAAGCGTCTGCCTTGAAAGTGATTGCACAGCAACAGTCTCTGTAATGTTGATTGTTAATATTATGGGCGATGTTTATTCTGACTTACCCTTGTCGCAGATTTTTGTACTTTATCACATATATGAACGTATTTCCGGTTAATATACCAGAAAAACATTTGTAAGATCCTAGGATACAAGCAGTGAATGCCATTATCCTAAGATCTTAGGACACAAAGAATGACATTAATCCAAACATCGTAGCTTCTCCACTTCCCCTCATCATAAGAGTTCTTTACTGCTAGTTTCATTAAATTCTTCATATTTAACAATTAATCTAATAAATAGCAAACACAAGAAAGACATTGATTTTCACATAATAATCCTCAGTAAAAGAAAACCATTCCAGAGTTATTTCCTTATGGATAATAATTATCACACACCTTTAATTCCATAAAAATGATTCGCTTTGAAGGCTCATAAATGTTATTTTCTATAAATGCTAACGATTTCCTGATAACCTGCGATATACTTGGACTAATTTCAAGTGTTAACAGGAGCAAGCGCTCGATGTATCATCTTATCCTTTTGCAAAAATTGTTTATTAGTAAGCGTCCATTCTGAAAGTATGTACAGCCATACACAAAAGTCTTGCTGAGGAAAAGGCCAAAGAATATGAGCGTTGTCTTTTATGGTTGCAGTCAGTGACTGGTAGATTGACGACAGATGATTCACGTTCAAATAACACTTGTTTTGAAAATTTGTAAAAATGAACTTACTGTGGAGCAGTTTATACTGTCTGTAATGCCTCAGTAGTTGTATACTAAAAACCAAAATCCGTCATCGCATACTGCCAATAAGGACTGTTTGGTCAAGAAGTGCATTAGGAAATCAGGCCAATTTCCATAAGCTCGTCAAAAACTGCCAGGAAGCGAGATTTATGCGGAAGATTGGTTTTGAGCTTTGCAACAGATAATACTCTGATTTCTCTCATGCGAGTTTCAAAGCATGTATCAGAAACTTGTAGGCCTTCTTCGGGTTCTATCAGTAACAATGGTATGATCACCATAGCAAAGAGCAACCCAAACACGCTTTTGTCTTTGAATTCTTCCAAAATTTCCTCTTTGGTAAAAGGCATGGGCATATTACGTCCTTCGAGGACTTCTTTGTAGGCTGAATGGTAGATGGACATAAAATTGTCGATGTTTGGTCTCCTCACATCTCCAGTAACGCTGGTTTGCAAGAAGTAATTCAAGTCGCTTGCAATGGAAGCTTCACGGCTAAACTGAAGGTCTACGAATGCAACTTCTACTGGAAGACCTTCACTGTTATATCTGAAAAGAGGCCAATGCATGACCGTAAATCTTTTTAAATGCTCTTCTCTAGAAAGACTGGAGTATGAGGCTTTCTTTTTATCAGCAATTTACCCACACAGAACACGTACCTTGCCGTGTTTTGTACTCCTATATAAAGATGTCAAAATTTCAACAAAAGATATTTTGTTACATAAACGAAAAGTAGCCTTCTAGAACGACGAAACTGGAATTTTGATGTTGTAAAATGGAACAACTCAGGCAAAACAAACTTTGATTGACTGTAACTAATCTCACTGTAAACCATATTACCATTGATTTAAATATCAAAACTGTGGTATGTTTATTAGCGGATTTTCAAAATAGTTGTTTCATTTTAGAGTATCAAAATTCAGTCATGTAACAAAATATTTTTTTATGGAAATTTTGACATTTTTATATAGGAATACAAAATATGGCAAGGTACGTGTTCTGTGTAGTACACACACACACACACACATATACATATATATATATATGTGTATATATATATATATATATATATATATATATATATATATATATATATATATATATATATATATATATATAATTTTTATCATATATGATTATATACAATCATAATATACAAATATCGTTTATATATGAAATTTTTATCACACCGTGATTCATATACAATATCTCCGATGGAGCTAATTATCACCGAATTATCACCGAAGGGAATTTATATAAGTGATAAATGAATAAGTACCACCGGGACGCGAACCTTTGACATGGACCCACTGGAGTCGTTGAATGGGTCCATGTCAAGGGTTCGCATCCCCGTGGTACTTATTCATTTATCACTTATATAAATTCCCCTTCGGTGATAATTCTCCATCGGAGATACTCTCGAGGTAGCGTGAATTTGATATTAAACGACATTTGTAGCTTCATGATTTTTATAAGTACATAATATTCATTCACCTGGAGAAATACAAGAGTAACTGGAAAACTAAAGCGATGGGTCGTTCAGCGTTTAGGAGAAAAGATCAAACAGTTTGCTAAAGTACTGAAAAACTCTACCTGGGTCTCTCCTCTCGAAGTGTCTAGACAGTCTATGATCATCTTACTGCTCCTTGAGTAAGAGAGCACTTATAAAAAATTATTTAGGGCGACACAAGTAAAGATGAATGTTATCGAGAGCTATTTAGTCTTAAAGGCCCATTCTTGATAGAAACTTCGGTTGTCCTGAGAATCGTCATTAACTAATAGAGGGAGAACAGTGGATTTATTCTAGCCAAAGGTGGATACTTTTAGATTTGTAAAAGAACAATGGGGCTGGGTTATTTCTTGCGACCTGGTTTTCAAAATGTTATCATTTTCTGGGCAAATCTATTAGTTCTTTTTCTACGGACTTTCAAGAAAAGTTCTGCTAGTCCAGGTAAGGTCAATCACATTTTCGTATGATGATATTAGCCTGTTAATTAAGACACGCCCATTCACATAAATCACTGAGTGAAAGTTGATCATTAGTCCAAATTATAACAAACTTCCTTAGATTATTCTTCTGTTAGAATCTTTTTTGAGATGTGGGTTAGCATCAATTTCAGATAACTGTATAGCTGACAAGGAATAATGTTTAACGAAAGATTTAGAGTCTAGCCTAGTTACCCAACGATATTAAGGAATTAGGCTACTGTATATACCACAGAAATGAACCAGAAAATTATCAAGAAATTAAGCAGTTGCCGCAGAGAAGTACTAGTCTCGGTAGCCCTATTTTACAAGTTTCCCTAGTACTAAGGGGAAGAAACATTGAGATAACCCCACAGTTACCATCCTGTCTGTCAATAGAAGGGACCTCATTCACAGATATTTAAGAATTTTTGATATTCTTTGTATTTTCTTTGAAAGGATGACTCCAAAACGTTAGAACCTATCTGTTTACTTGCATGTATTACAAGGAATGGGAGTTTTTATGAACAGAGAGAGAGCTTGATAATATGTGAAGACAGGTTTGGGATTTAGGTTATAATACTGTAGCTTTAACAGGATTCACCTTACCTAAACAGCATGTTGTTGTTCCAGCAGTCGCCATGGCATACACTGTTGAATTTTTTGCTTTGAAGATATTCAGATAAGAAAAACCCAACTTTTGATCTGATCGATTTAACCCATGCAGTTGCAGTCTCATATCCAGACACTGTTTCCAGGAACGTTACTCCAGTATCAATGGCTCTTTGTACCCAAGACACAAATATTTCTGTGCAATTCGGAGAACAGGTTAAAAAGTCTTTTGAAAGAAATTCATATTTAGATGTTACGGCCCTGCCTTCTAGAAACTTCTGCTTCAAGAGGTAAGATGCACCGTGCAGTCTGGCAAGCTCTGAAATAACCAGAGTGACGTGAGACTTATCCAAACCTTTCTTTTTGTCAAACATTCTGAAACCTCTTACTCTTAGATCCTCAAAATAAAGATGTTCTTTTTCCTCTTCTAGGGAAACAAGAAAACATTTAGGAAAGCGAAGAGGTTCTTGCCTTGCAGAAGCAAGCGCTCCATTCAGCGCTGGCACAAGTTCTTCATAAAATTTGCCCTCCTTTTCAAAGAGAAATGGTTCTGCCTCTCGAAAATTTCCAGATTTTCTGTTTGGATTCAATTTGACAACATAGGAGGCTTCACAATTGCCTTCATCTCTCGTAGAATACGTGACTTCTACACTTGTTACCAAACAGGCGAAGTTATCTCCAGATTTGGTGAAATCAACAACCTTCCAGGATTTTAACAGAGCTTCACTTCCTTTGTCAACTTTGAGAACTTTCCTAACATTGTCTTCGGTGATTAGGCTCCTAGGATCAGAGGTAGTAGTTGTTGTGGCCGACACTGAAAATGTTTATAGAAAATTAGTTTATAGAAAATCTATTGGACAGCGTTATAGCCCATGATGTTGACCGATGAATTATTTTGAATTACTGTCCCATTGTTTTGTGAGTGACTCATGCTGCATTTTTTTTTTATATAGTTTGAGTATATCACTTATTAGACTAGAAAAAAATATGCTGATAAAAAAATCACCTGAATTGGAGGTGACAAGTTTATCAACAGCAAAAGAGAAGATTCCCTTAAAATTGACACTAATCGCCTTTGTCCTGCCCCTTGTATGGTGGGTATCAATGAGACGGGAAAGAGTAGGATGTAGCACATTTTGGTGGTTGTTGTAGGATAAAGACAGGTTTTATTGGATTTTGTCTACACAGTGTAAATTTTCCTACTGCCATATTTCAATTTGTGCCAAAGAGAGAAAGAGAGAAATGAAAGCTGAGTGATAAGGAATGAAGATTTAAAAATACCATAAAAAAACAGGAGAAATAGAGGGCAGAATTGGTACTGAGTAAACTGTCAAATGTAAAATTAATTTTCTTAAGTTCAGCTGCTGCTATTTGTTCTTGCTTTGTGACAACTGATGTTCAGTGCAGGAAGGAAGATAACAAGAAGAAAGACTCAGAGTGAGAGAAGTTTATAGATATAAGGTAATGAATTAAAAAAGATATTATTGAACTGAATTGAATATAGAATTTAGGCCACAGGCCAAGCACTGAGACCTATGAGGTCATTCAGCGCTGAAACGGAAATTGACAGTAAAAGGCTTGAAAGGTGTAACAGAAGGAAAACCTCGCAGTTGCACTATGAATCAATTTTTAGGAGACGTGGAAAGTAAAATGGAAGAAAGAGAATATGAACGGAGTTACAGTAAAAGAATCGAAAGGGGTTGCAGCTAGGGGCCGAAGGCACGCTGCAATCAACCTTAAGTAATGCCTACAGTGCACCGCGTGAGGTGCACTGACGGCACTACTCCCCTATGGGGGATATTGATTGTAACAAAAAAGGGGGAATATATTTCATTTTACGAAATCTGTGAAGCATTAGTGAAACTTCAACATCTGATATCGTCTACCTGACTTGATAATCATTCAAAATTTGTCTGGTACTTCGTTTTTGGGAATTACTTGTATGACGAAAGCGTGACCTAATTAACGGTCCTCCTATACACCACTGGAATGAAACATTAAAAAGACATTCAACATGTACAGCTGAGCTGTTAAAATTGATGCAGTGCATTTTTAGATACAATTGTGGATAATTCAACGAGACAAATGTAATTTTATTAGATTAGTACGATGTTTAATGGTCCTTCACTATATAAATGTATAAGATGTAGCGTAGTATTATTTTGCTAGTAGAATTCGTTAATTACTAGGCATTAACACTTAAAAATCACAATTATGCATGTTATTTAATTACCATCTAAAGCCAAAGGAAATCGTTAACAAAAACTACAGTGCCCCAAGTACCTTCGTGCCCCCGAAGATGTGTGGAATACAGGGAAGTTCTTGGCATTCCGTCGTTTCATTACAAATATTTCCTGTGGCTTTAGCTGATACCGGGCTTTATTTTAGGCATTTGACGCTCTCCTTACTGAACAAAGTAATACTTCAGTTTAAAAAATCCTAAGGTGTCCGACTGTAATATTGCACTAAGATGATTCAAATAATGACGGACAGTTTGCCAGCCAAGTTTTTGGATTGTGGAACTATCTGGCATTTATTCCCCAGATCAGGCGCCAATGAGCTTTGTGGGTTTGTAAGGTCTTGGTCCATAAAGTTATTTTGTGGTATGTCGCCCCTCACTTGACAATTTACTTTACACATACAAGTAAGTTCCCGGGGTCACCTAGCTTCTGATATGACGGTCCCCTGAGTAAACATGTCAAAAATTTCTGTCTATATAGTTTCGTAAGAGGACTATAATTCTCTCTCTCTCTCTCTCTCTCTCTCTCTCTCTCTCTCTCTCTCTCTCTCTCTCTCTCTCATATGAGGGAAAACAACCTCTATAATGGTCGACCATTCTGAGAATCCGTCACGAATATCATCTTCAGCTACGCAATATTCCCTATCAACTATCTGAGCTCACTCAGTAACACTGGAGTTATCCAGTAACTGTCTTTGCTCAATTATTCCCAGATAAAATGATGTTAGGTAACCTTTATACATGGAAGAGAAAATTATATCCATTTATAGGGAAATTGCCAGAACCACGCACGACCTACAAATGTCTTACAGCAAAAGTTCCATGTCTCCGAGACAGAAGAGTATTTTTATCTGATTTTCTTGACCATCATCACCTATTAAGCAATATTTCTTATAGGGCTTTAGTGTTGTGATAAATTAGTTCACTTAATTTATTTGCATCATTACCTTTGATATTCGATCTTCATCAGCACCCCTGCAATGGGTGTTCGGTTATCCATTTCACCTTCTAACTTCCATAACTGGTTCAGAAATTATGAAGGGTTGGTGACGATCTACAGAAAGTGATAACCAATAATTGTAACAATTTATGAAGTATTGAATGTTACCCTAAATACTGCAACTTGCAATTATAATAGAGATGCGCATTTATCCATTCAAGTAATCTCTAAAGCGGAAAATGAGCGCGCCAGAATTCATTATTCTGTAAAAAGAGAGAAACACAGCGGTCTGGAGACAGCTAGGTTTATTCCTGGGACCAAGACCTTACCTGGGACTAGGCCCGTTTTGTTAAGGCATGCGGGCGGAAATGGTGATGACCGTATCGGCCTCGCCTCTCTCTCTTACTCACGCTCATCATTTCCTCCCTTTCCTACTTCGTCCTCCTCCTCCTCCTGCTGACTGTGACTCGCTGTTGAAACACTTTCTCTCCTACTGATGGGTATTGCGAGGTTTAAGGTGCTGCTGCTGCAACTCTGCTTATCAACTTATTTTTCCTTTTCCTTATATTGATTTCCAGAATCTGCTCTCTCTTTCACAGATTGCTCTAGTTACGGGTTGCTCGGGGAGAAACAGCCCTTGCCAGTACAAGGCTGACTTAATCTAAAATAACGAAAGCAAGGTGACGCGATGTGGTGGCAGGTATTCGTCCGGGCTTGGAGTCAAAACAGGTGACGTGAGTGACGTATAGGCGCATGACTGCGTGGTCGCTTTGTGATTGCCTGCTGTACTTGCCGGCTAAACCCTGTTTTTTCAGTGAAAGCCGAAACCTTACAACCTTAACGAAACTTTAGATTCTAAGCGAAAAGCAAAGGGACATTACATCATGTATGTGGAAAATAACAACTAGAAATTCAAGAATTACATAACCCTCAAGCATCCATTACAATGGAGGCAATAACCTTGTTACCGTTGTCGGAAGAGTTGAATGCAATGTTATAAGCAAAAATGATATTATTACCTTAATAAGCACTACCAGATGCTT
>NC_089776.1:18705418-18727918 GCF_040412425.1 Macrobrachium rosenbergii | reverse complement strand
AAGTCACGGAAAAAAAGTCGTAATTTTGGCTAGGATAAAAAGTCACAGGAAAAAAAAGTCACAGAAAAAAGTCGTAATTTTGGCTAGGATAAAAAGTCACAGGAAAAAAAGTCACAGAAAAAAGTCGTAATTTTGGCTAGGATAAAAGTCACAGGAAAAAAGTCACAGAAAAAAATTTTGGCTAGGATAAAAAGGCACAGGAAAAAAAAGTCACAGAAAAAGTCGTAATTTTGGCCAGATAAAAGTCACAGGAAAAAAGTCACAGAAAAAAAGTCGTAATTTTGGCTAGGATAAAAGGCACAGGAAAAAGTCACAGAAAAAAAGTCGTAATTTTGGATAGGATAAAAAGGCACAGGAAGAAAAGTCACAGAAAAAAGATAAAAAGGCACAGGAAAAAAGTCACAGAAAAAAAGTCGTAATTTTGGCTAGGATAAAAAGTCACAGGAAAAAAAGTCACAGAAAAAAAGTCGTAATTTTGGCTAGGATAAAAAGGCACAGGAAAAAAAAGTCACAGAAAAAAAGTCGTAATTTTGGCTAGGATAAAAAGGCACAGGAAAAAAAGTCACAGAAAAAAAGTCGTAATTTTGGCTAGGATAAAAAGTCACAGGAAAAAAGTCAGAAAAAAAGTCGTAATTTTGGCTAGGATAAAAAGTCACAGGAAAAAGTCACAAAAAAAAAAGGATAAAAGGCACAGAAAAAAAAGTAACAGAAAAAAGTCGTAATTTTGGCTAGGATAAAAGGCACAGGAAAAAAGTCACAGAAAAAAAGTCGTTTTAAAAGGCACAGGAAAAAAGTCACAGAAAAAGTCGTAATTTTGGCTAGGATAAAAGGCACAGGAAAAAGTCACAGAAAAAAAGTCGTAATTTTGGCTAGGATAAAAGTCACAGGAAAAAGTCAGAAAAAAGTCGTAATTTTGGCTAGGATAAAAGTCACAGGTAAAAAGTCACGGAAAAAAAAGTCGTAATTTTGGCTAGGATAAAAAGGCGCAGGAAAAAAAGTCGCATTAATTTGTGGTGACCGGTAATAAAGTCAGGGAAAATTCACAAATTTGGCTGGGAAAGATGTCGGGTAATCGCATAAAAACAATCATGTCAGTCGTAATTTAAGTCATAATCAATTAAAGTAAAAGAAAATATTTTAAATCGGTTATTAACTGGCAATACATGACTTTTACATATTGACACATCATATATATATATTATTATGGCACTACATGCATGTGAAAATATTTAACCTGGTTTTCCCATTTGGGACTGACTGACTTGTTCTCGAATTTTCAACATTCGTTTTTTTGCCCCAGGGAAGGTCTTATTACACTGGCTCGATATATATATATATATATATATATATATATATATATATATATATATATATATATTATATATATATATATATATGTGTGTGTGTGTGTGTGTGTGTGTGTGTGTGTGTGTATTTTGAACTTCAAAACATTCCTAAAAATAATAATAATAATAATAATAATAATAATAATAATAATCTTAACATCATAGCTAAGGAAAGAGTAGTATATCTTGGGCATTGACAAACACTTGACAAGTGACTCCCATATAATCATGGTTCATTACAAAGCTAAACCTATTCCAGTAGAAATACTTGACTTTTTCTGCCTTTCGTAAACAGCCATCTGGATTTTTACAATATTGACCAATAGGCCCCGTCCAAACGGTCGAACTTTTCTCTGCGAACTTTGCTCGGCGTGACGTCAGAAACGGGGAAACGGCGAGCAAAGCTTCGTATCGGGCTTTCTTAATGTTTATCAGGGTATCGAGGCTTTGCCTGCAGCAGGCCTGTTAACTGACGGAAATATTTCTGGTAAACGGATAAAGACATCACCGGAAAAGTTTCAGTAAAGCGCAATTTCATGTAAAGCCTTCACAAATGAATAAAGGAAAATATTTTGCCCTTCATAATGAATACGTCAGGTAGGTATGACTTACGGTTACTTTGAAAACCAAATATATTAACATCCTTTATTGCAATGCTACGGAAATCTGTCAGTCGAGTCCATTATGCTTGGAAATCCTAATGCTGTATCCGTTGACATCGGTAGCTGCATCCTGTTGACAGAAATAGTAATGTTGCATGTATTCGACCTTCAGTTGAAATACTCTGCCTCATGGTGGTATCCTGTTTCCTTATATATGGTTCCACTTTCGATAAGAGTTTATAAAAGGTGTTAGGGTCCATTCTCATATGGTTGACGAAATCTGATTCGTAGCCATGTCTCAGTTCCCGCAATATCTTTGTAGCCACTCTTTACACCACGTCCTTTTCTGCCTTGTCGCTTTAATCTTTGCACACATTGCTACAACAACACAGCGCGATTTTCTTCGTGTGTGTCTTACGATCCATATTGTACACAACTCGGTCCTGTGCCAAGTCACCGCCAGGCTCTTACTATCCAACCACTACCAGCGTCGTTCGGACAACAGCATAAATGCGTACGACAGGCTTTGCCCGCAAAGAGGCAGAGTTTACCGAGCAGAGTTCGACCGTGTGGACGGGGCCTAATAGACATTTATACATGGCTAATGGTGTGAAATTCCTAGAAGCATAGAAGTACACACGAATCTTTATTCAGCCTAAAGGCAGGGTTATGCGGACCTATCTGTCGTCAGTTGTTTATTAACGCAGCAAGGGTTTTATCCACAGCAAACAAATTCACCTACATAAAACAAGTTTAATATAAAATGCGGTGATAAGACAATAATTACTGTCCATACTCGGCCACCAGGGTACGCTAATCCTCTCTGCCGTCTAGGTCAAGTAAGGAACATTAAGTAACGGTAGCTTACTTTTGCTGTGTACATACATCCCTGAAATAATGAAAATTAAGACACTCACATGACAATATATTTTGATACTCTCAGTACATGTGGCTTTATTCCAGACGTGCTTCAAAGGTTTCATCCACAAAAATAGATCTTTATTTTATTAGTTTTGGTGCATCGCAAGGAATCTGCTTTCATCTGCAGTAAAGTATATCATTGCAGTATTTTTGCTTCATGAATATTATTTGTCTAGGATGTAATCCTATGATTTTACTCAATTTTGTATTTTACACAACAGAACAAAATATACAAAAGGTTTACGTAATATAATTTGTTCTACTGATTTTTACCACAAAACTCAACTTAGCCATAAAATTATAACTTCTGTGACTTAATGCCTGTGATTTTATTACCGTCCACCATAACTTCCTGTGATCTTTTGTCGGGCGCATTTCATTTGGGCGAATTTAAGCATTAATCAATATATCATTTGGGCGACTATTCATTATATCAAATTCCTGCAAGTTTGCACCAATCATTTGGGCGAATCAGAGTAAAGAAAAATAGGCAGAAATCTTTTAGGACATGCTTTCACGTGGTGATAACACTAATCGGTTGGCGGATAACTCAGTAGTTAGCTGGTTAATAACTGACAGTCACCAGCTTTAGTTATTCATTACTCTGCCATGGAAGGAAATCTCATTAACAAACCGACGAAAAAGGAGCTTGATATTTTTTTTTTTTTTATAGACAATACTGAAGAACAGTGTTTCGTGGCGGTGCACGAACAAAAACTAGATGTGAAACCAGAATTAGGTGATTAACTTAAAGCTATCCGAAGTTTGCACATCGCAGCCAGGAAAAAAGGAAGACCGATTTTCTTGCAAAGGCTGCGTCCACACGATCGAGCTTTGTTCGACGAACGTTGTCCGATGTGATGTCAGAAGCGGAGAAACAGCGGACAAAGTCAGAACACTGGCCGCTTCTGACGTCACACCGGACAAAGTTCGTCGAACAAAGCTCCATCATGTGGACGCAGCCTCAAGTTCTTGTCTTGGCGCTCTCAATATGTAAAGCGAACCCAATTTCCTCGCAATTTTAAAACTATTACCATGAGATTGGCAAAACTACGGACCAGAAGCACAACCCTCTTACTCACGAAATCCTTTGAGCATTTTAACATTCAAAAAGAGCCAGAGACAAGGCCACCAACTAATTAAACAATTATGCAAAAACCCTGCACTTCTATCGTGCACTTACCCGATACATTTAAGTCCAACGATAAAGCCTGTGTTGTAGTAATCATCGACAGCCACAGTAACTTCAATTTTTATGTATAAGCAATAACCGCTCTCGGGACAAATTACAATATCACTATTGAAAATTTGCTGCCTGCTTAACATTTTACAAATTAATTATAACGTTTACACAGCAATCTGGACTCTGTTCAGCCCCGTAAGATCCTTAAAATATTTTCTTGGCGGTACCTCATGTCAGTGAATTTTTATTTCAAACTATTATCGCTCGAGTCACCTTTTCAAGTGTCAGCCGAATGAGATCTCCAGATCATGGGGAATGATCTTAAACTTGATTATTCCTGCCATCAGTTGGGTCAAAATACAATATCACTTTGCTGAATACGAAGTTTAAATCTGCATAGACTACCGCAAGTAAACACCAACATTCGAGGTTAATAAACTAGAATCTCCTCAGAATTAAAAACCCAGTATTTTACTTAATTTCTCATACCACAATTTCCCCATCTTACTTCTGTTAACCAACCTTGAGTAACTACCATTCCTTTGATTTCATATGACATTCTTTGTCATTCGAGTAGTATTACAAAGTCTACCCCATCACAACATTTTGGTGTTAAAGAAATGGACAAAGGTTTACAGATATATATATTATGCTGGCCTTCATACACGTAAATACTAATTTATTACATATCCAAAGAAGTCAGATTATTAAAAAATTGAATAGAAGGTAGAGCACAGCATCTACAAGTTCTAGCTGTCTGGGTAACCGAATTTTGAGCGCTTCGAATCCTCACAGGGTATGCACAGCGTCTACAAGTTGAGTCCTAGTTGTCTGGGCAACCGAATTCAGAGCGCTTCGAATCCTCACAGGATATTCAGTCTTAAATAATATGCGTTGCTTTCCATTAGTATTGGCGTTGATGTTGGTGTTGATGTTAGGTCTGTTGCAGCTACACCACGAGCCTGTGCATAAAAGTTTATTTGGTTTTAGAATATACTAAAAATAACACCCTCCTAAGTGAAAATAGCCTGTTCAGTTAGTCCCAGCAGCTATTCTAAGGTTGTGAGTAACTAGTAAACTTTCCCATTAACAATCCCATGTAAAGTATTATTGTTACTTCAGACTGCCACCAACTTCAAATTAACAATCCCATATATTACCACCACAGTTCCCTCAAACTCCAAAAAAGATAACAGGATTGAGAGTACCATTCTTTAAGATAGACTATTTAATATGGCACCAATCTTAGCGGAAAAAACCGCATCTAACTTTAGTGCTACATAAGTATGAAAGGTGCCATGCAATGCAAACTTATCTAGTAACTTTCGTCCTTTAGTATCCAGTCTTAAGGGAACTGAAACTGCACAACCCCACGGGGAGAAAAATTAAGTTGGGGAATTCAGAATAAAGGGGTTCCCGAAGCAAGTTTCGGGGCTGGAGGAAAGGTGGATGAAGGTAGGGGTCAATGAAAATATGCAGTGCAATCTGAACTGTTTCCTAACATGAAAGCTTTGCTTGAAGAGTAAGAGGGGGGGGGGGGCGAGGGGAGTGTGTTGAGCGCGTTAATCGAACGACGCTAACGCCCAAATTTGAATTACAATTTCCACTATTAACCAGCCTGTTAGAATACCTGACAAGTCCACAAATGTACAGCTAGACAAGGGATTTCATGTTGAACTAAAATTAGCTAATGAATAGTATCATCCCGGCACGACAACATTAAAAAAATTCTTTAACATCCCAAGACCTAGGCCTCTTAGAAAATCGTTAAGATCCACCTATAACCCGTCTAGTTACTATTTACGAGTGGGAATGGAATAAGTTATACTTATATGTCAGTTACCTTACCTATTCTCAGCTGTACTAGTACATTCAAACTTACATCTCATGACCAAACAAAGGGCTCAAGTACTGTAATACCCTCTGCTATTAATAACTTGCACTGTCAAATGTCCATGTATAACTATTGCGTCTTTTTACCCCAGTCTATTCCCAGCATCCTTAGATATACTAGAGCGTTTATTACTTTTATCCTAACCCCTGCATCTATATAAAATTAACACGTCCTTTACCCTATTCTAGCCTATCCTAAACTTTAAGTTCCATATCTAACTTCCCATTAAGTCCTAGCTACACGGAAACTATCAACCTTGCAGGTCTAACCTAAATTAGAAGTTAGTTGGTTTGAAATTCCTATTGTGCATGGTGACAAAGTCACCATGCTTGTTTTAGAACTTCCTGTTGTGCATGGTGAACAAGTCACCATGCACAACGTGAAAGTCCACCTTTGCCTGGCAAGTGGCACCGCCACCCCGGCAAAGGTGGACTTCGGAAGTGGGCAAAGAACAACTTCAAATGCAAACGCAAAACTCTTAATTACACGCAAAACTCTTAATTACACGCAAAACTCTTAATTACACGCAAAACTTTTAATTACACGCAAAACTTTTAATTACACGCAAAACTCTTAATTACACGCAAAACTTTTAATTACACGCAAAACTTTTAATTACACGCAAAACTTTTAATTACACGCAAAACTTAAAACTTATGAAGCTGAAATAATTACTCTAAGAGTTAAAAATTGTTACTGTTCAAAAACTTCAAAAATCCAAAACACTTTACTAAACTTTAGACTTTACTAAACTTTACAATTCTAGAAAAACAAAACTAGCTGAAATTACAAGATCAAACCACAAGGCAAAAGTAAATAAATTTAAGTTTAAGTCCAATAACCTAAAAAACTAGATTTACTCCACAAACTTAAAAAAATTACCTTCCACATTTAATTACACGCAATACTTTAATTACACGCAATACTTTAATTACACGCAATACTTTAATTACACGCAATACTTTAATTACACGCAATACTTTAATTACACGCAATACTTTAATTACACGCAATACTTTAATTACACGCAATACTTTAATTACACGCAATACTTTAATTACACGCAATACTTTAATTACACGCAATATTAACTTTTGAAGCTGAAATAATTAAGTTTTAAAAATTTGTACTATTAAACTTCAAAAATCCAAATTGACTTTAATAAACTTTACAATTCTAAAAAAAAAAAAACTGGCTGAAATTACAAGATCAAACCACAAGGCAAAGTTTAAATTTAAGTAAATCCACTAACCAAAAAGAGTACTAGATTTACTCTACAAACTTACAAAAATTACCTTCCACACGCATTAAACAAACCACACACAATTACACGCAATACTTTAATTACACGCAATACTAACTTTTGAAGCTGAAATAATTAAGCTGAAATAATTTGTACTATTAAACTTCAAAAATCCAAATTGACTTTAATAAACTTTACAATTCTAAAAAAACAAAACTGGCTGAAATTACAAGATCAAACCACAAGGCAAGGCAAAAGTTTTAAAGTCTAAATCCACTAACCAAAAAGAATACTAGATTTACTCTACAAACTTACAAAAATTACCTTCCACACACATTAACAAACTTCCACACACATTAACAAACTTCCACACACATTAACAAACTTCCACACACATTAACAAACTTCCACACACATTAACAAACTTCCACACACACCAACAAACTTCCACACACATTAACAAACTTCCACACACATTAACAAACTTCCACACACATTAACAAACTTCCACACACATTAACCTTTTGATGCTAAAATATAACTAAACTAATAATCAAAAGTAAATACTTTAAAACAAAGAGTTCTGAAGCTGAGATCCTAAAATTTCTTTAAATATTCAAAGCTGGCAAAGTTATATTTTAACTTTTGCAATTTGAGAAAAATAAACAAACCTTCAAAATTCTCAAAACTACGGTTTTGAATCTGAGAAAAAAACACGTGCATTCAAACAAAGCCTAAACTAAAAATGAAAACGTTAAGGTTTTGATTCTGAAAAAACTAAGCTAAAAACTGTTTGGGGTTAATCAAGTCACTCAAAAAACAAGACATACTTACTCACCCATTAATCCTGTTTGGTCATAAGGTATCTGCCACATCTATGACAATTCAATGACTCATTGTGGCACGCTTATTTAACGACATACCCTGACCTGAAATAAAATATATATAAGCCCAAAATGTTCTAGCAAGTGGAAAGAACCAAAGGCTGACTACTTGTTATAATCAGCTGGGTCATCTGATAAGTTTAAAATATTAAGACAAGGAGCAGCAAGCAAGGCTTTATAAACAAGCGTTATTACTAGTTTATTGCCATTTGAGCCTGAATTAATTAAAATATAAATCAACTTAATATACCCCATATTGGGAAGGCTATGGTAGTCCAGTTAAGTCAATACTCAAGAAACTTTAAACCTATTGCATCGTAAGACAGCTCTATTGCAGCATAAAGTTAAAATGAAAACATCTGTAGAACTGCATAAGATTGTTATAATAAATATGTTTCGAAACTAATTTTAAACTATATGTTAAAGGGCAATCTACAACAATACCTAACAAACTTTTTGAACAGTTAATGTAGGAATTTACAACAATACGAAAATACAAATATTTAAAGTTACAAACCCCACAAAAAACCTTTCATATGACAGCTATATCATGGCTCAAGTACCACAATCTTAATATTTGAGAAATATAAGAGGCAAAACTAGCAACAATATCCACTCGCCAACCCAACAAACCTTAACGCATGCCTTTACGCCTAAAATCTTGCAAAGTCTATTCACAATACGACATATCTGAGAAACTGCTCAAGTTTCTTTAAACAAAGGACATGCAAGTGAAGCATATAGGCTATTTAAACCTAGAATAAATTGTAAGTCGTCCGAGAGAGACTTAATACACTGCGCACCAAGAATATACAACAAAATACAGGCACAACAAAATACCACCTGAAGTAAACATCATGCAAGAATGCAAATTTAAAACTGAACTACTCGCCTATTCTGCAGAAACCACGATGCTGACAAGAAAAACAACCTTACCTTGAAAACGTACAAGGACCCGTCAGAGAGGGAATCATCCCTGAGGAGGACTGCCCATAAAATCAAAGTGAAACCAACGATCCTTCAATACGGCACGGCCGAAATCCCAAACGCAAATGAACAAGAAAGTCGAGTTAGTACCAACGAAACCTGTCTTACCAAGCCGGAGACTCAACAACACTTGAAACAAGCTGCTCTTGAGTATAACAGCCAACGACCGCTGCAACTGCCTGTTTGTGGGACGTCACTTTATCGCCCTTTCGGCACCGGAGAAGTTTTAAGGCGATGATCAGAAAATCGACAGAAATTATTATTATTATTATTATTATTATTATTATTATTATTGAGAGTTGGCGGCCACTCTTCATTTATAGCGAACTACCCCAATTATGTATTAGTAGTTAGCCCATCTGAAAAGAAATTATTATTATTATTATTATTATTATTATTATTATTATTATTATTATTATTATTATTATTATAGTTGCTGTTTTTGTTTTTAGTGCTTGGGCATAAGAGTTCATGAATATTACTTTTACTAGCGTACTTAATTTAGTATACTGTATTGAGTTCATTTTATCGTTCATCGTAATTATGAAACGAAGGATATCATTGTCATTATTATTACTTAATGTAACATGGAGTCACAATCTGACAAAAATAGTATAGAACACTTTTGTTTACTTATTATTAACTCGCACCAATGAATTATTATTATAATCTATACGGTAGGCGATTTGCCATATGGATTCAAGGCTTAGTTAAATATTCCCAAAATTTTGGGGAAATTGTGAAGGTAGGAGGACAAAGTGGCATTAAATAAATCATTTATATCTGTCGTACCTGACTAATTCGAGCAGTGCCAATGAATTTACTGAAACCAGATCATATTGTTCGATCATTGATATTATCTGGATTATATATATATATATTATTATATTATTATATATATATATATATATATATATATATATATTACGTGTGTGTTTGTGTTGAAAAAAATATGATTGTGTGGACTATATATACACACACAATATATATATTATTATATATATATATATATATATATATATATATATATATATATATATTATATTATATATATTATATGTAGATTAGATAGATATTAGCCACCAATTTTATCAGTTTCATGGGGAATAACTTACATCTAAGAGGAATGATAGCTGATTGATAAATTTGTAAGCTGGCTAATTATGAATTTGTCGAAATACACCGAGTGTTTTTCTTATATTCACAAATATTAACAAATATCATAAAACATCCAGTTCACTACATCATATTATGATCATGTTATGTATGTAATATGGCCCAGTCGTTTGAGCGAAGTCATTTTGACGATGTCATTTTGGGAGAAGTATCAAATAAGTCATATTGAGCGAAAATGTAGATTGATCGAACTTGCACTGTTAAATAATCACAAATTGAGCGATTTGAAAATAATAAAGGTAGATTTTTCATTCGTCTTTTTTATTAAGTATCTAATAACCATTTACAAAGATTACATGAAAATATAAATTTCGATAAATAAAAGATAAGGTCGTTTTTTATTATTTTTCTCAAATAACACTTTTATTAAAATATATCACCTGAGATTGATTTTTATTTATTTCAAATACTTATTTTTGTGGATTCAAGGGATATATAATCCAGTGATAAATATATTCTGGAAGCTTTTAATCAAAATGTAACATTGTAGGAAAGGTGTCTTGAAAAGTAGTAGGTCTAAGGTATCTCTAGAATCAATTAGCTTTTATTCTTTTTCCATCGCATCATTTTAAATAAATCATTCCAAAATATTTAGTTCTTTGTAGGCTCTCTTCCCTTCTTAAAGCCTCTATTGCCAAATCGGGTGACAGCAAGACAACTGCCTTGAAAAGCATGCCACCCCTCCACAGAATTATTTGTAGGCGGGAGATCCAACTGAATTTAGACATTCCACCAAGGTAACGGGAATTTAGGCCTTTTACGGTTGTTTGTCAATGGGCGCCCAAGATAGTTATCTTCGAAATAATCAAAAACATCGTCAAGGCATTCATCGTAATTTTCCATATTTCGTATAGCCTCTTATGACATCACATGTAGGGAGGAAGGCTGTGCAAGTCATCATTTTAATTAGCGTTCTAATATTTTCTTCACTGACATATTTTCTCTCAATCCCAAGTTGTTAACCTTTTTATACACTCTGTCCTAGATGGAAGAAACATCCTGCTATGCTAGAACTTGGGAATACCGATGTTATAGCATTTTTGTAGCAATTTCGAAGTCTATCATAACGGTGATAGGATCAAGAGAAGGCTCGATATTTAAATTCGTTAAATATACCCTGTAACTTTCTTATTTATTATATATATATGCAAGGTATATACTTTCTTTTATCAATGCATGAATCGTAAAAATCTGAAAAAATATAGATGGAGCTGTTTTGAATGTTCCGTCAGCTAACCAATGACTATTGTCTTTCAACCATGTAATACTTTCTTTAGTACCAAAAATGATAACTCTATTCTCATCACCTAAACCACTGTCATATAGAATGAAATTATCGCCAGTGAAAGTAGATAGTACAATAGATTGAGCAAATTGAGGAGGTGGTGGGTAAGCTTTACTCACCTAGATATATACTTTAATTTCTGTCCAGAACCAATCTTTTCAACTTCATCTGGTAGACCACAATAGCGTCCTGGAGTATGCGTCTTGGTGGAATAACGCTTCAGCAGCTTTGCAGATTTTTCTTTAACAACTGACTTTAACAGGTTGAATGAGTGTTCTCTTCTCTCTCTGCAATTTCTGTCTCTTTCATTCCAATCAAATTTGCCTTTCACTTCACACCGCCAAGAAATCGTCGTTTGTGTAGCTTTATCCTTCCGATAAATAAATCCATTATGCAATTTTGTTTTTGACTAGAAACTAGAATCATGATGGGTTGAACTGAATTAAACTGTGTTGAATTTCCAGAATAAGAAAATAAATAAAAAAATAAACAAACCATTTGTTCTAATAATGTAAAAACGACTTAACAGCCAGGGCTTTTGTTATATAACGTAAAAACATTAGTATTCGCCAAAATAAATCGCTCAAAATATCATTCAGTTCATCGTTCAAAACCGTTTCGCCCAAGGTGACAGCTCAAAACGAATCGCTCAAAATGATCGCTCTATATATATATATATATATATATATATATATATATATATATATATATATATATATATATATATATATATATATATATATATATGCTCACACAAATATTAAGCCACAAATATCGTTTATTGCCTAATTCACTATACCTCACGAATAGCTTACAACCAGAAGAATTATAACTGATAAGTGATTCGTTACCAGTGGTATTCGAAACGTTGCTTTATTTAGAAACAATGTTGTACTTTTGACCATGGGATGATATAGTGACTTTTGACCACTGACCCCTCAAGAAAGGTGTAAGTTGATATCAACTCTGCTGCATAGGCATAATTCTCTTTTATATTAATGGACATTAATTAGAGCATTCTCTACGATTCTTCGATATGAAAGCAGAAGGGTAGTCAGGTTCGATGTTCCTATAATAGACATGTTCTTAATGCCTCTACGTAGGGGAGTTTTATTTTGCTGGCATATCCCTTATTTTGTTATGCCCATTGGTTTGAAGAGAGATCCGTCTAACTGGCTTGGTTGATGGCTTTTCCGCCGTCATAGTGAGGCAGCTGGTCGAGTTGTTTACAGGTGAAATCGGCTCCTTTGTGTATGTAACCGTCGGAACAGGTTCCTGGTCCTCCGAGAGAAAAATTACACTGATACCTGTCTTCATTGAAATTGCAATGTCATGATAGTTAGGAAATGAATGCAGGAAATAGAGAACGCTGGTCTTCTATAGACGTTGAAACTGTACTTGAATGATTCCCTATTGACATATCTAAGAAGGATAGTTCCTGTCCTTTTCTCATTCAGTTTTGATTTGAACGTAATGCTAGAAGTGAATTCATTTTGCTGCAAATAGACATCAAAATCTTCTCAACTATTATTCCAGAACGTGAAAATGTCATTAACGTGTCGCACCAAAAGCACTTTGCAGACATTGGCTTAAAGAGGAATAGCAGGCTGCCTATCCCACATTCAAATCTTTGTAAACGTTTCAGTTAAAAGAGGGCATGTTCTTGTTTACACGGAGCGTGATTACTTTAACTGTTTTTATTTTTTTCACTGCCCGAAGGAAATAGATATTCGTAAGGAGTTGATTTTTTCCTTTATAAAATTCAGGATGTCGTTTACGGGAACCTTTGTGAATAATGATTCCGCTTCCTGGTTTATGAGCGTTATGTCGTTCACTGTAATATTTATTTTATTTATAGAATTTCTGAATAGAGTCCTCTGCGTGTTTTATAAACTACCTAAGAAATGTGTCAGCAAACTTGCTAAGTATCTGATAGAGTAAAAATGAACGAGACAATTTCACAAAACTGGGAGTCAGAAAATGCCTTTCTTATGGGTTATGGCGAGTCCGTAGAAATATGGTAAAGAGTTGTTGACGAATCCAGGTAAAAAAAGTCAGGTAAAAAAGTCACAAAAAAGTCATGCTTAGGGCGCCAATGCTGACCGAGTAGGACTTCCACTAACTACTGAACAAGCTAATCACGACTATATAAACCATATTGACCGAAGATCGTTGAGGATATGGAATCGATAGTCACAAAATTTATACTTGTTAGGCAAATGTCCATGGCAAATCAGCCTCTGAATTACCTTATAACTACTGAATGTTCATTTCAAGATTGACTTTTCGCTTCTGCTTAATTAATCTTGACTATTTTAATTTTTCATTGTATATATGAAGAAGTGTTTGGAAACATGCGAAAGCTCATGTTATTATTACATTTGCATATGTATATACAGCTATGGATATCGTAATCACCATGAATTCTCTAATATTTTACTATTGCATGCCATTATAGCTTTCTTGTTTGTGAATATAAGAAAAACAATCGGTGTATAAGACAAATTCGACAAATTCATAATTAGCCACGCGTTACAAATTTATCAATCAGCTATCATCCCTCTTGGATGTAAGTTAAGTTATTCCCGAGACATAATGAACTGGACATTAAAGTACATTGGTGGCTTAATATCTATCTATCTATCTATCTATCTATCTATCTATCTATCTATCTATCTATCTATCTATATATATATATATATATATATATATATATATATATATATATATATATATATATATATATATATATATATATAATCCACATGATCATATTTTTCAGAGCTCCACCTACCACACACACACACACACACACACACACACACACACATATATATATACATATATATATATATATATATATATATATATATATATATATATAGCATATATATATAATCCTCATGATAATAGTTTTCATAGCTCCACCTAAGAATATCGAAACAGGATTCGAATATCAGGCGATGATCGAACAATCTGATCTGGTTTCAGTAAATTCATTGGCCACTGTTCGAGTTAGTCGCTAATTATATCACTTACGACAGATATAAATGATTTATTTAATGCCACTTTGTCCTCCTACCTTCACAATTTCCCCAAAATTTTGGGATATATTTATCACTGCAAGCCTTGAATCCATATGGCAAATCGCCTAAGGTGACCTTTTACCGTAGTAGATTATAAGAATTACCTTGCATTCATTGGTGCGAGTTAATAAGCTCACCGTTGAGTCACCTTAACAAAAGTGTTCTATACTATTTTTGTATATGACCGTCATTGTGACTCCATGTTACATTAAGTAATAATAATGACAATGATATCCTTCGTTTCAGCTTCGGGCCACATACGATGAATGATAAGATGAACACAATACAGTATATTGAATTAAGTACGCTAGTAAAAAGTAATATTCATGAACTCTTGTGTCCAACCACTGCTGAAAACAACAGCAACAACAACAATAATAATAATAATAATAATAATAATAATAATAATAATAATAATAATAATAATAAATCCAGATAAAGACCAAACACTGATACATAATTCAGGTAGTTTGCTAAAAAGGAAGAGTAAATGGCGAATCTCCGTAATAATAATAATATAATAATGAAGAGTGCCCGGCAACTCTCAATAATAATAATAATAATAATAATAATTTCTGTCGATTTACTGATCATCGCCTTAAAACTTCTTCGGTTGCGAAAGGGCGAGAAAGTCACGTTCCACAAACAGGCAGTTGCAGCGGTCGTTGGCTGTTATCCTCAAGAACAGCTTGTTTCAGTGCTGTAGTCTCCAGCTTGGTAAGACAGGTTTCCTTAATGCTAACTCGACTTTCGCGTTCATTTGTGTTTAGGATTTCGGCCGTGCTGTACTGGAGGATCGTTGGTTTCATTTTGGTTTTATGTCCAGTTCTCCACGGGGATGATTGATTCCCTCTCTGACTGGACCTTGTACGTTTTCAAGGTAAGGTGCTTCTTTATTTTGGTGTTTTCTCGTTAGTATCATAGCTCCTGCAGATTAGGATTTTAGTTCTATTTTTAAATTTTATCTCTTGTATAATGTTCACTTCAGGCGATATTTTGTATATTCTTGGTGTGCAGTGTACAAATACTCTCTAGCCAGACTTACTATTTGTTCTAGGTTCAAATAACCTTTTATGTTTCACTTGCATGTCTTCTGTTTAAAGAACCTTCAGCAGTTTCTCAGATATATCGTATTGTGAATAGACTTGGCAAGATTTAGGCGTGAAGGCGTACTTCAAGGTTAGTTGGGTTGGCGGGTGGATACGGTTTCCTGTTTTGCGTTTTATATTTCCCAAATATTTAGGTTGTGGTACTTGAGCTATGTCATTGTTGTCGTATGAAGTTTTTAGTTTGCGGGTTTTTTTCTTCAAATATTGGTGCTTTCAAATATTGGTATTTTAGAGTTTTTGTTGTAATTTCCTACATTAACTGTACAAAATGTTTATTATATTGGTATTGTTGTAGATTGCTCTTCAACATGGTATTTTATACTTAGTTTCGAAGCCTATTATATTATTTAGGCCTACAGATGTTTTGATCTTAACTTTATGCTGCAATAGAGCTAGTCTTACGATGCAATAGGTTCAAAGTTTTTGAGGATTAGAGAGGCTTAACTCGACTACCATAGCCTTCCCAATATGGGGTATATGAATTTTACTTATCTTTAATTATTGTTGGCTCAAATGGCAATAAACCAGTAAAAACGCTTATTAGTATTTGTAAAGCCTTGCTTGCTACTCCTTGTCGATGGCCCAGCTGATTATAACAAATATTCAGCCTTTGGGTCTTAAACTTGCTATAACATTTTGGGCTTATATTTTTATTTATTTCAGGTCAGGGTATGTCATCAAATAAGCGTGCCACAATGAGTTATTGAATTCTCAGATGTACCTTATGACTAAACAGGATTAATGGGTAAGTATTTAAAGTTTTTTTAGTTTTGACCTGAACCCCCCAAACATTTTTTAGCTTTTTTCAGAATCAAAACTTAACTTTTCATCTTTAAGTTTGGTTTTTTAATGCATGTGGCTTTTTTTTTTTATTCAAAACCTTAGTTTTAAGAATTTTGAAAGTAAGTCTGATACTTTTTTCTTTGAAATTGCGAAGGTTAAAACTTAACATCGCCAGCTTTGAAAATTTCAAGAAATATTAGGATTTCGGCTTCAGAACTGTTTTCAAGTATTTAATTTTTTCTTGATAGTTATATTTTACCATTAAAAGTTGAATGCGTGTGGAGGCTTGTTAGTTTAATGCGTGTGGAAGCTTGTTAGTTGAATGCGTGTGGAAGCTTGTTAGTTGAATGCGTTTAATGGTAGTTGAATGCGTGTAAGCTTTTTTGAATGTTTGTAGAAGCTTGTTAGTTGAATGCGTGTGAAGCTTGTTTTGAATGCGTTTGTTAGTTGAATTTGAAGCTTGTTTTGAATGCGTGTGGAAGGTAATTTTTGTTGCCTAGTGCATTGGTTTTAGGTTCTTGATTTAAACTTTTTTAAACCTGAACTTTTGCCTTGTGTGGTTTTATCTTGTAATTTCAGCTAATTAAGTTTGGTAAAGTCTGTTTTGGAATTTTCAAGTTTTTGAACAGTAATAATTTTTAAAGCTCTTAGAGTAATTTTCAGCTTCAAAAGTTTTGCATGTGTGAAAGTTAATATTTAATGTGTGGAAGGTAATTTTTGAAAGTTTGTAGAGTAAATCTAGCATTTCAGCTTCAGAGTTTTGCGTTAAGGTGATTTTTGAAAGTGTGTAGAGTAAATTTTTTTATTTTTAGGTTAGATTTAAACTTTTTTAATTTAAACTTCTGACTTTTGGTTTGATATTGTAATTTCAGCTAGTTTTTTTCTAGAACTGTAAAGTTTAGTGAAGTCTGTTTTGGAACTTTGAAGTTTTTGAGCAGTAATAATTTTTAAAGCTCTTCGAGTATTTAAAGCTCTTCGAGTAATCATCTGTTTCGCAAAGTTTTGCGTGTGAGTGAGTTTTGCGTGTGAGTGAGTTTTGCGTGTGAGTGAGTTTTGCGTGTGAGTGAGTTTTGCGTGTGAGTGAGTTTTGCGTGTGAGTGAGTTTTGCGTGTGAGTGAGTTTTGCGTGTGAGTGAGTTTTTGTGTGAGTGAGTTTTGCGTGTGAGTGAGTTTTGCGTGTGAGTGAGTTTTGCGTGTGAGTGAGTTTTGCGTGTGAGTGAGTTTTGCCCACTTCCGAAGTCCACCTTTGCCGGGGTGGCGGTGCCACCTGCCAGGCAAAGGTGGACTTTCACGTTGTGCATGGTGACTTGTTCACCATGCACAACAGGAAGTTCAAAAACAAGCATGGTGACTGTCACCATGCACAATAGGAATTTCAAACCAAGAAACTTCTAACTTAGGTTAGAACTGCAAGGTTGATAGTTTCCGTGTAGCTAGGACTTAATGGGAAGTTAGATATGGAACTTGAAATATAGGATAGGCTAGAATAGGGTTAAGAACGTGCTGATTTTATATAAATGCAGGGGTTAGGGTGTAGGTAATAAACGCTCAAGTCTCTCTCAAGGATACTGGTAATAGACTGGGGTAAAAAACGTGATAGTCATACATAGGGAGACATTTGACAGTTTATTAATTGTAGACGGTATTACAGTACTTAAGCTTTTGTTTGGTCATGAGTTTGTTTGAATGTACTAGTACAGCTGAGAATAGGTAAGGTATCTGACATACTTATATAACTTACTGCATTCCCACTCGTAAATAGTAACTAGACGGGTAATAGGTGGATCTTGACGATTTTCTAAGAGGCCTAGGTCTTTGTCAAAAAATTTTTTGACTCTTGTTGTGGCCTTGTCAGGTATTCTAACAGGCTGGTTAATAGTGGAAATTGTAATTCAAATTTGGGCAGTCTTGTTAGCGTCGTTCCGTTAACGCGCTCAACCCCCCACCTCTCCCCCCCTTCTCTTCAAGCAAAGCTTTCATGTTAGGATTTATAGTTCAGATTGCACTACATATTTTCATTGGCCCCTACCTTCATCTTTCCTCCAGTGCCGAAGCTTGCTTCGGAAACCCCTTTTCTATTCTGAATTCCCCAACTTAATTTTGCGCCCCCTTGGGTTGTGCAGTTTAAATTCCTTTGAGACTGGATGCTAAAGGACGAAAGTTGCTAGATAAGTTTGCATTGCATGGCACCTTTCATATTTGTTGCAGTTAAGTTAGATTCGGTTTCACTGTAAGGTTGGTGCCCTATTAAATACTGTATATCTTAAAGAATGGTACTCTATCCTGTTACGTTTTTGGGAGTTCGAAGGAACAGTGGTAGTAATATATGGGATTGCTAATTTGAAGTTGGTGGCAGTTTGAAGTAACAATACTAATACATGGGATTGTTAATGGGAAAGTTTACTAATTACTCATAACCTTAGAATAGCTGCTGGGACTAATTGAACAGGCTATTTTCACGTAAGAGGGTATGTTATGTCATGGAAACTTTTAGTATATTCTAAAACCAAACAAACTACTTTTCTTGTGCACAGGCTCTTGGTGTAGCTGCAGCAGACCATAACGCCAGTACTAATGGAAAGCAACGCTTCTTCGTTAAGACTGAATATCCTGTGGGGATTCGAAGCGCTCTTGAATTCGGTTACCCAGACAACTAGAACTTGTAGATGCTGTGCTCTACCTTCTATTCAGTTTTTTAATAGTCTGACTACTTTGGATATGTAATAGTATTTACGTGTATGAAGACCAGCATATATATATATATATATCTGTAAACCTTTGTCAATTTCTTTAAACACCAAAATGTCATGTGATGGGATGGAATTTGTAATACTCCTTAAAAGACAAAGAATGTCCTATGAAATCAAAGGAATGGTATTTACTGATAGGTTGGTTAACAGAAGATGGTGAAATTGATTATGAGAAATGAATTAAAATGGTATTTTAACTCTGAAGAGATTCTAGTTTATTAACCTCGAAATTTGGTGTTTACTTTCAGTATAGTCTCTGCAGATTTAAACTTCGTATTCAGTAAAGTGATATTGTATTTTGATCCCACTGTTGGCAGTCATAATCAATGTTGTTTAAGATCATTCATTATGATCTGGATGATCGCATTCAGCTGAGAACACGTAAAGGTGACTAGCGACAATAGTTGGAAGTGAAAATTCACTTTGAAATGAGATACTGCCAAGAAAATATTTTAAGGATCTTACGGGGTTGAACAGTCCAAATTGCTATGTAAAGGATAAGTTTAGTTTGTAAAAAAGTTAAGCAGGCAGCAAATTTTCCAGTGATAGTGTAATTTGTCCCGAGAGTGGTTATTGCTTATGCCTGCAAATTGAAGTTACTGTACTGTCGATGGTACATACAACATAGGCTTTATCGTTAAACTTGTATGTATCGGATAAGTGAGACGATAGAAGTGCAGGATTTTTGTATAATGCATTGTTTAATTAGTCTGTGGCTTTGTCTCTGGCTCTTAAATTTTTTGAATGTTAAAATTGCTCGAAGGATTTCGTGAGGATGAGGTGTGCGCTTATGGTCCTTAGTTTTCCCAATCTCTGTATTACTTTAAAGCTTTAAAGTTTTAGAATTACGAGAAAAATGGGTTCGCTTTAGACTTGAGAGCGCCAGGACTAGAACTTTAAAGAAAATCGGTCTTCCTTTTATCCTGGCTGCGATCCGCAAACTTCGGATAGCTAAAGTTAGTCACTTAATAACGGCTTCACATCTGGTTTTTGATTGTGCACCGCCACGAAACAGAACTTCAATATTGTCTATACAGAAATAAAAGCCAGAAAATATCAAGCACCTTTTTCGTCTGTTTGAGTTTTCCTCCCATGGCCGAGTAATGAAGAGCTAAGGCTGACAATTAGCCAATTATTAACCAGCTAACTACTGAGTTAAACGCCAACCGACCACAGAATTCTCACCACGTGAAAGCATGTCCTAAAATAAATCTGCCTTCTTTCCTTTTTCTGATTCGCCCAAATGATTGGTACCAGTTTGCAGGATTTTGATATTTTGTCGCACAAACTATATAATGAATAGTCTCCCAAATGATATATTGACTACTGCCCAAATTCGCCCAAATGAAATTCGCCCGAGAAAATATCGGTTATGGTAGACGGGCAATAAAATCACAGGAATTAAGTCACAGAAAAAAAGTCAAATTTATGGTTGAGTTGAGTTTTGTGGTAAAAAATCAGAAATTACATTACGTAAACTTTTTATATTCTGTAAATGTTCTGATGTGTAAAACAAATACAAAGAACTGAGTAAAATAGGATTACTTCCTAGACAAATATTCATGAAGTAAGCAAAAAATATTGCTGTGATACACTTTACTGCAGATGAAAGCTGATTCCTTGCGATGCACCAAAACTAATAAAATCGACAATTATCCGTCTGGAATAAAGCCACATGTACTGAAAGTATCAGTAAAGTATAGTCATGTGAATGTCTTAATTTTCATTACTTCAGGGATGTATGTATACAGCAAAAGTAATGTTACTGATTGTTCCTTACTTGCCCTAGACATCGGAGGATTAGCCTACCCTGGTGGTCGAGTATGGGCAGTAATTAGAGGCTTAGCACCGCATTTTATAACTTATTTTATGTATATAGGTGAATTTGGTCGCTGTGGATAAAACCCTTAAGGCTGTCCGTTGCTGAATTAGTAAACAAAAAGTGACGACAGACAGCTCCTCATAACTGCTGAATATAGATTCGTGTGCACTTCCATGCTTCTAGGAACTTCACATCATTAGCTGTACGTAAATGTGTATTAGTCCATATTGTAAAAATCCAGGTAGCTGTTTACACGAGATGCAGAAAAAGTATTTGTACTGGGATAGGTTTAGCTTTGTATTGAAACATGATTACATGGGAGTCACTTTAGTTTATCAGTGCCAAAGTCATACCACTCTTTCCCTAGCTATGATGTTAAGATGATTATTATTATGATTATTGTTAGGAATGTTTTGAAGCTCAAAATACACACACACACATAACGGAGTCAGTGTAAGACCTTCCCGTGGGGCAAAAAAACAAATTGTTGAAAATTCGAGAACAAGTCAGTCAGTCCCAAATGGGCTAATCTGGTTAAATATTTTCACATGTAATGTCCTAATAATATAAAAATGTATGTAAAAGTCATGTATTGCCAGTTAATAACTGATTTAAAATATTTCCTTTTGTTACTTTAATTGGTTATGACTCTTAAATTGACTGACTTGATTGGTTTTGTTTGATTACCTGACGTCTTCCCCAGCCAATATTGTGAATTTTTCCCTGACTTTATTACCGGTCACCACAAATTAATGTGACACTTTTTCCCGTGACTTTTTATCCTAGCCAAAATTACTTTTTCCTGTGACTTTATTACCGGCCGCCGTATAACCAAGTGAAGGGTACGCTATTCAAAATTTCGCGTAAGTGAATACAGAGGAACATATAAAAGTTCGTAGAAGTGAATTTACAGAAGGACCTTTTAGTATATAAACATTACAAAGGTAAGGAAATGTTTTATTTACAATGTGTGTGTGCATATGATAGGAACGTGACTGGGGAGGGATTCGGGATTTATATTTACAATGCTTAGCTACTTAGGGGTGGCTAATTATGTACATTATATTTACATAATATAATTACATTGGGTAACTATATTATTACATTAGTTTAACGTTGTTTCTTGTTCTTATGGGTCTAATAATTTATTGATTTCTTCTGAGGTATTTGGTTGGTGATTATGGGAGTGACCTTGACCTTGCGTATACAACGTAAAACGTCGCACAATGGTCTGGAAATAAATACTGCTGTACTTTGTTATTGACTCATCACAATGAAAAGCCGGAAATTTGTTTAATCTACTGCGGCCTGCAATCCATTTCGCCCACGTTCCCACGAGAACGCGCGCACACAACCACACACACATACTGTATATACATAAATTATACATACAATGGTTAATAATCCGTGTTGAACATACCGAAATGAAC
>NC_089776.1:18605418-18700418 GCF_040412425.1 Macrobrachium rosenbergii | reverse complement strand
TCCCCCTGTGGCGTACCCAGTTCCATATCCATTGCTTCAGCCTCATGCCCTTGAAACCAGACCTTACCCCTCCTTTCACTTGGGTAACTTTCAATCCACCTTAACAATGATCCCTTAATGCCTTTATTCACAAACCCTTCAAGTATGACATCTTTATTTGCCCTGTCAAATGCTCCTTTGAGATCAATAAATGCCCTGCATTTTACAGTGGTATTACACAGCACTCTTAGATCACAATCTGTTGTACTCTTTCCCTTGATAAAACCATACAGATTTTGAGAGAGTTGATCACCAATAATAAAAAGTAATCTATTAAGAATCATCCTTTCCATTAATTTGCATATGCAGGATGTTAATGATATGGATCGATAATCCGCATTACTCTTAGGTACAGGTACAATCAATGCCAATTTCCATTTAATGGGTAATTTGCCATTTTCTAAACAAAGATTGATCAAATCAAGTAGTAGGCTATCTTCCATCCTTATAAGACAATTAACTATTTCATATGTTATCCCATCTTCCCCAGGAGCAGTCGACCCACCTTTTTTAATTCCAAACAACAATAAGTTCATCTTTTGTAAAGGACAAACTAGTCTTATCCACCATATCTATTTGCATTCTTACTAACTGTCGTCTCTTTGAACGACGGTTACGTAAACTAGCCTGAACATTGTTTGGCAAATTACTAAAACTAGAGGCAGATGCCCATTTCTTCACGAGTTCATTTGCCATTCCTTTTGGGTCATGATGCGTAATATTTTTCCTTCTGATCCCTCTTACTTTATATACAGCGTTCCATACCCCACTTAGAGACTTCATAAAAGATACCTCCTCTAAAAAGCGTTCCCAGTATTTTCTTCTTACTTTTTTTCGTATTTCAGAAGTACCCTCTGCTATTTGTATCATTGCCTCTCTACTACTTGCATCATTAGGATTCATATTCCACTCCCTTTGTGCCTTTCTTAAAAGATTGTTCCGGCCCTTTATTATTCTGTCATCGGTATGCTTTACTTTTTTGGAATTCATGATAGGGCAGTTCTTGTTCACCTGTACATGCAATATGGAATCTATTACTTTAAGCAAATCATCCAGAAACACATTCTCGTCATTTCCATGTCCATTTACATATTTGTAGTCCTTATACCACTCAGCAACCTTATACCACTCAGCAACCTTAGCCATAAATGTAACCACCTCATCATTCTTGATAGTTAATCTTCTCCGTTTTTGACTGTAAGTTGTCCTTTGTATACCCAGATCACTTACTAAGTTACCAACAACTGAAGCAGAAGCTTCATACTCAGTCATATTAAACAGCAAAGCAATGTCAATTCTCCCACTTCTCACATGAGTGGGGTCTCTATTCCTCAAAACGCAAATGTGATCAAAAGAATCAACAATACTATTCATGACAAACCCATTTTTATTTGAACCCCATTATTATTTTTGCCGGGCAAATTTTACTTTTCTTAAAAAAAACTTTCAATATTCAGCATATCACTATGAACATACACATTAATATAAATATAACAATCATTAACATAGAATTTCAAGGACACAAACTCTGTACCAATAATCATAACAGACTCACATGAAATAGCAGGAATGCCGTTCTTAATGAAAGTAGTTAACCCTCTGGTGTTGTCCTCTAGGCTTGCGGGTAATTCAAAACTTTGATTGATATCCCGGCAACTGAAAGCCAACACCATTGACCCCTACCTCCTGTAAAGCAACTACATCAGGTTTGCAAGACAAGACGTGTGCATGAATATCAATTGCCCTTTTACTTACTATTTATATTCCATGACAAACATTTAAGTCTAGACACATCCATTACCACTTATATCTATTTGTTTCCCTAAATGATTTTGCTTTCGCAATTACGTTAATCCGAAGCTCACCATTTGGCTCTTCCATATAATTCAAAACTTCATCTAACAGTAAGGCCACATTATGAGCCTGATTTATGTATGAATCCTCTTTCCCTGCTTGACGATCGTTCACAGAAAATATGTTCCCTCTCACAGTCCACATCAGCAGCATGAGCCTCAGTTTCACTGTAACCCACGCAGCGAATATCTTTAGCAGGTGTACCTCTCACACCCTGGCCATTCTCAGGAAATATACCTTTCTCTTTGCTAATCCTATCGATCTGACCTTGCATAGTTAAAATTAACTTCTTGAGTTCATTTACTTCTAATCGAAGATCCGATATTGCATCTTTATGTTCTTTACTCCTGCGTTCCCATACATTATAACCACTGGAGCTGCAAGGTTATTTGTATCTAAACAATTCTGAGGTGTCTTCGGTTTAGAATTTATTACTTTGGTTACTCCAATTGTTGGTTTTCTCTTACATAACCATGAATTTGCATCATGCTCATCTCCACAGTTGCAACACTTTGGAATAATAGGAACATTATCCTTAATTTTCTGCAGACATTCCTTTGAGTCATGAGGCTTGCTGCAGAACCTACACCTAAACTCATTTTGGCACTTGTATGCTAAATGGCCCCATTTACTACATTTATAGCACATGATAGGAGGCTCATTAAATACCGATACCCTTCTATACCCAATACAAGAAACAAAAATCTTATCAGGAACTTCATCTCTAATTAACGCTATCGCCTGAGGTTTAGGACACACCTCACCCCCTTGCTTAACCTCTCTACGCGTAGCCCACACAATTCGCTCATCTCATGCAATATAAGTTCGAGATCCAAACACAATGGGATACCAAAAATAATAATTTTGGTTAATTTTCCTTCCTCCTGAGGTTTTTCCAAAACAATCCCATCAAACCCAGCAGTAATTAAATACTTAACAGCCTTTTCATCTTTAACAGTAACAAATTCTCTATATTTTCCTTCCTTGAACAATACTTCAAACTCTGGGTGACTTTTATATAGTTTAAATGTCCACTTCAGGTTGTTATTGTAACTCATCTCAAGTGAACGTGGAAAATACAATCTCTTTCTTTCCGTGTCATTATTAAAGCTCACCCGATCTTCATTATCCTCATCAAGAGATACATCGTTATTTTCCAATACAAGTTGTCTTTCACTCACCGTTTTTCTCTTGTTAGCCACACTAATAGCTTTGCTTCCCTCACAAATAACCGCTGAAGCTCCCTGTGCTTCAGCTCCTTGTGAACTTCCCTTGCTCTTCCTTTTTTTTATTTTTTTTTTCCTTGACATCCTAAATGGCTCGATTGTATGATCAGATTCACTACTCGACAATGATAAATCTTCACGCACAACTCCATCATCCACAATTATCTTATTGTCCGAAGGCATACCAGTCGATTCATCAACGGGAGCCGGTAGAAATTCATGGATCGTGTCTCTCTCTCTCTCTCTCTCTGATCTTCCGTAAAGGACGCAACACCCGCAAAGCGAGTACACCTACGGTGAGTGTGTTGTCGTGATGGTGCGGAGATAAGTGTCGGCCAACCTTCTCGCGCGGAAGCCGGACTAGAAGACGCGGGCGAAATGAGCTAGTCTCGCCAGAGAGAAGCCGAATTTTTGGCGCAGTTTTGAATAATTATTTTCGAGGGTAGATTATGGATTGATTAGGGAGAGAAAGGATTTCTCTAATTTATAGAACTCAAGTAGAGAAAACAGGCTATGGATTGGATAAACTTTGGGGACGACGGTTTTGGGGTGGGCTTCTGTGAGAAGCCCTCGATACTTAGTACGAGAGAGACGGATGGCTTCTCCCAGAAGCCCCAGGACCGGAAAGAGTTAAAAGAAAGGTAATACAAAACTCAAACTATTGATACAAAGACGACGGACGGTCAAATGTTCTGTTGTATGGACGAGCCAGTAGTGGGTCCTGCCTGCGATGAGCCCGTGTGACGTCATTGTCTGGCCGACCTGTTTTAGTGGGTCCTTATGCAAACATTCAAATATGTTACCGGAGACGTTGATTTTCAGCCAATCACGAGCTACACAAAGGCATTGCGGTGTCGTCAACGTTGCTTAAGAGAGATGAGTTGAAACCGACTGTAGGAAACACCGTTTAGAACATCACATATTTGAGTGTTTCTGTCTTGAAGAAGAGAAATGTCACTTGATTTCCTGAAATTTTCCCTTCTATAGGTAATTAAAGGAGAGGCGACACTGTACATTTTATTTTCTCGAAATTTTGAATACTACTTCAAGCGTTATACGTACGTATTTATGATTATATCTTATCATTGCTGCCTAAAACAACTTTCAGTATTTGGTTGAATATAGGAATATATCAATTGTTTTCCTTTTTTTAAAGAGAGAAGGGCTGATTTAAGCTGAAAATAGACACCATGCGAAAAATAGTTTTATACATTCAAGAGAAATTCGGAAAACAAATTTACTCCATTCCTCCTGTAAGCCAGGTATGCCGCATGGTGAGTATTATATTTATATTTTTTTTTAAAAATCACAGTTTTTTAGATAAAATTGTCCAAATTTCCTTGACTTCTAACAAAGTCACTCCTCAGATTAAAAATTTAATACGAACTTTATGATATTTTATTGCATATCAAGACGCCCAAGGATTTAAGAATAAATATATTTGCAGATATCTAAAAGCAAAATGATTAAATAGATTTGGCGTGCTATATCTTCAGTGAGTCATTCATTGATGGAATTAGATCTGGTCTACAGTGAAAAATCATGAGATGAGGCCTGTTTCCATAAACTCGTCAAAAATTGACAGGAAGCGAGGTTTGCACAAGGGATTTGTTTTGAGTTTTTCTAAAGATATATCTCTAAAGCCGTTCATAAGAGTTTCAAAGTCTGTGTTTGACATATCTGGAACTTCCTCCGGTTCTGTCAACATCAGTGGTATGATAACCAAGGCAAAAACCAGTCCAAACTTATTCTTGTCTCTGAATTCCTCCATGAGTTCTTCTATAGTAAAATGCATGGGCATATCGCCCCCTTCTAAGACTTCCTTGTAGGTTGAATGATATAGAGACATGAAATGACGGAGATTTGGTTTCCTCACGTCTCCGTTAACACTTGTAAACAGCAAGTAATTCAGGTCACTTGCAGCAGAAGCTTCACGGCACATTTGAAGGTCTAACAGCATAACTTCCACTGGACGACCCTCAGCGTTATATCTGGAAATTTAGAATTTTACACGCATTAGAAAATCAGAAAGGTTTATCATTAAGATTTTATATTCTCACCGTAGTTTATAATGCAGTTGCTCATATTATTCCTTTTTCTAATCTCTTTCTTTTCCTCCTGTTTTTGACATCGAATGATATCAATAATAAAAGTTTAAATTTTCAGCGCAAAAGGATCTCAGTGGCCAAAGAGTAGCTCCAAGGTTAACATAGGTTAGTAGAGCTCCTCCACGCTTCAAAAGAATAATTATTACTTACAACCCCCAAATCAGTTACAACAGGGACGTTTATAACGTCTTAACAAAAAATTTTCATTTTTAGCTCATGCAGAGAATTGCAAAGTTCTGTTACATTTTTCGTCTTTTTATGTCAGTGATTTACTGAACACCCAGTGTTTAGTCAAAAGTTTTTTTTTTCCTGAAGAAAGAATACTTATAGAAAAGGATTCCATGGATACTCTAGAGCTTTCAGTTTTAGCAACTCATGTTTGTATTTTCAGAGAGTAGGAAGGACTCTTTCCCGTCAAGTCATGAGAGCAAAACTATACAAAGATTAAGGAGCTGGAATGGAGACTTTGTCATAACAGACCCTATTCCTCAAGTACTCTCGTTCTGAAGAGAGTTAACATAAAAAAGGCCCAAAATTAATGTTTTCACCATACGTAGGCTAACATTCAGAAATACAAAACAAAAGCATATATCATCCACTATTCTGAAGTGCAAAACAACGCTTGTTTCATCCAACAAAGCGTGGTTTTAACATGGGAGTTTGACATTTTATTATTTGCTGGCACTGTAACGGGTGAAACAGATAGTAGGAAGCGATATGCGTTCGTGGGTTTTGGATTTGATTAACAATATATTGTTTATCTTACCTAAATAGAACATTGTTGTTCCAGCAGTCCCCATGGCATATACTGCTGAATCTTGTACTTCGTATTCCCGTAGATAAAACATTTTCAACTTCTGATCTGAAGGACTTCAGCCAAGCACTGGCAGTCTCATAACCACCAATTATATCCAACATCATTATCCCGGTATCAACACATCTCTCCATCCATGACACAAATAATTCTTACCTAAATAGAACATTGTTGTTCCAGCAGTCCCCATGGCATATACTGCTGAATCTTGTACTTGTATTCCCGTAGATAAAACATTTTCAACTGATCTGAAGGACTTCAGCCAAGCACTGGCAGTCTCATAACCACCAATTATATCCAACATCATTATCCCGGTATCAACACATCTCTCCATCCATGACACAAATAATTCTTTGGTATTTGGGGTGAAATCCAATAAATCTTTTGAAAGAAATTCATATCTTGCTCCTGCAGACTCTCCTTCCAGAACCTTATTCGTCAGGAGATAAGAGGCACCGTGCAGTCTGGCAAGTTCGGATAGGACAAGAGCAATATGATTTTTATCCATACCCTTCCTTCTGTCAAACATTTTGAAACCTCTTGCTCTTAGATCCTCAAAATAAAGTTGTTCTTTTCCCTCTTCTAAGGAAACAAGGAAACACTTGGCAAAACGAAGAGGCTTTTGGCCTGCAGACATTAGTGCTTCATTCAACACTGGCACAAGTTCTTCGTAAAATTTGCCCTCCTTTTCAAAGAGAAATGGTTCTGCCTCTTGGAACTCTCCGAAGTTCCTATGGGGATTCAGTTTTACAACATAGGTGACCTCACTATCTTCCTTATTATTCATAGAATATTTGACTTCTACGCTTGTTACTTCACAGGCATAGTTATCTCCACGTTTGGTGAAATCAACGACCTTCCAGGATTTTAAGAAAGCCTGAATTCCCTTGTCTGCCTTGAGAGCTTTCTTGACATGGTCTTCCGTAATGAGACTCTTAGCTTCCGAAACAGCCGTTGAAAGTGACACTGCAAAAGAAGGAGAAAATCACTTAGTGTTAAATCACATGTACATGCATTTTTCATTTCTATTTTATTACCTCCGATATTTTTTATCATCTTTTAACTATATTTGAGTATAAACTAATGTAATTACGGTCATGTTCATTTCCAAACTCTTTCTGTTCCAGTGAAAGTTCTGATAGTCAGGTTAGTAATATATTTCAAAAAATTTGTGCTTGATCTGTAAATGTGGCCCACTTTCTCTCTCATACAAGAAATCGGAAATTATAGAGAAGACTGTGCTCATAACTGCCAACCACTAAAATGATCGTATCAAAGCACATTTTCGAATGAAGAACATGAAGAATAATCACATCCTTTAAGGATGAGGATAAATGACTTCCCTTTTCTTGTGTATTCTTGAGCAACATTAGGCACCTGAATACTTGCGATTTTGGTTTATTATGGTCATGCTGCTGATCTTTCGCTAATAGCCTTAATCCAGGATGCGTATTTCGGTGGTCAGTTATTTGGAATTACTTTAATCTAGGGAATAAGTGTGGAATATTAATTTTCCTTATTAATCTGGTGAGTCCAGTTTCCCTGAGGAAATTTTTGGAATTTTTCTTTTCCATCGTGTTGATAGGGACACCCCTACTACTACTGTTTGTCCAGTTCGTTTTCCAAATTTTGTTTTTATAAAAGCATTTTCAGATGGTATTATTAAATTACAATAAAAATTCATGCTGTATATTCCAAAATTGTTAGGGATCTCTTGCAATTTGCTGCAATAGAGTTCCTTAAAATTTCAATCTTTTTTCCAGTTTTAATAATATAAACTAAATCACAGAAGCAAGTTTTTATTAGATTTATCTTTTCAATAAAAAAGTAATGTTGCAAATTTTGTGGGCTTCTGTTTTGTTGAGAATGTCTCTATGTTCCTTTTGTTCTCTGAAAAAGTTAAGTATACCTTAGTTTAACCAGACCACTGAGCTCAGTAACAGCTCTCCTAGGGCTGGCCCGAAGGATCATATTTATTTTACGTGGCTAAGAACCAATTGGTTACGTAGCAACGGGACCTACAGCTTATTGTGGAATCCGAACCACATTATAACGAGAAATGAATTTCTATCACCAGAAATCAATTTCTGTAATTCTCCATTGGCCGGTCGGAGAATCGAACGCGGGTCCAGCAGAGTTCTAGCCGAGAACGATACCAACCCTGCCAATGGGGAACTCTGATGTCATTATATGAGACCTTGTTAGTTTTTTATGAGACATTGTTAGTTTTTTCCTTTTGGCTAAATCTGTTTGTTTCCAGTGATTATTTATGTAATGTAACTTATATAAATGGTCGCTTGCTCTTGAAAGGAAAGCCAACATATTGTTTATTTTGACGGTAAGTCGTTTCAAGGGTAAACTACCCGATGACTTTCTGATAGTCTTATTTTCTCTCAGTAACACGAAGTCTTGAAGGAACGAGCGGTTTTGAAAAGGTACGTCATTACGAAAAATAGCTGGTTTCTAAGGTGATTCCGTACATATTTATTTTTCGCCGATAATTATTCCCTTACTCTAGCCCAAACAAATAAACTGTGTTGATAATGTGATTAAAATATTCATGATTACTTTTGCATATTATTCCATAAGGATTATCAGCATTTCTAGGCATTTTAGCCTATTTTTCCATAGGATATTTGTTCCCCCCAAGTTGAAATTTCCCGGTCGTTAGACCTGTGGTGATTAGATTTCAATCACGTGAACTCGTGTTGACTGGGATATATAAGCGATTGCTTTCGGATCGCAAATAATTTCAGTTTTACTTTATGTTGATGACTGTTAAATTTTATTGCTTAAGTTATTAGGTGCTTTGGTAAATTTCCCCTTCAACTTAGAACTTAGTTTTATTTATTTCTTGAGGGTTTCTTTAAGAAGAGGCAGTACTCCAAGTTCAAACCTCTCACCATTCCCACGTTTGGCAGTCTTCAATCAGCTGGGATTTTTGGTTTGGTATTTCATCTCTTGGGCGGGTTACTGATTATCATTCCTGGTTTCCAGGGTCCCGTTTTGTGAAGTCAAAATAGTGGGGTTAGCTTACTGCACATTGCTTCCAGCTTTTTTATGGTACAGATATATTCTTTTTGAACCTTGCTATCACACATATGTCTGTCTTTCAAGCAGGCTAGTATGAGTCTCACTACATAGCCAATTTGTTAGTTGTCATATTCCTTTTACTTTATCTATATTACTTTTATCTTTCTCTATTTTAATTTACTCTGTACTTCTTAATTTATTTTTTGCATTGGGTCATATTTCCTTATTGGAGCCATTGGGCTTGTAGAACTCTACTTTTCCAACTAGGGTTGCAACTTGGCATGGTATTAATAATAACAACAACATTAACAATGAAATTGATGTCTTCTTGTGAAGGTGGACACCTCTAGCCCACTACCTACTCATGTAACTGCACAATTATGATGGTCAGAAGAGCCTAATGCAGAAGCAATATGGCTCCCCTAGTAGCCCTGTTTACAGACATCTTTTTCACCTCAGTCAGAAAAAGGCCAAGGAGTATAGGTGGTCTTAACATTATACACTCCACCAGCTCTTCACATCTTGTAAACGCCCTATGAAGACATTGCATTCACGCAGTTGAACAAAGAAACATTTATTATGAAGTCCCCTCATAATAAAATGCATCATTGGTAGCTGACTTTTGTTGCTCTCACTTAGTCATGCTTTCCAGGACATTCCGATTGCCATGAGAGAATAAATATTTTTCTGGAGAGTATTGCCAGAAATCTTATTATATTTGTGGTATTTAATCTGTTATCAAAAGTAAAGTGCTCAAAAGTATTCCTAAATCTCCTGTTGATATCAATGATAACAATAAAACTTTTCTTATTGTGTGACTTCAAAGCTATGCTATTTAGCGGAGAAACCTCAGTAGGCTTGGCATGATCTATATAACTGATGATATTCAAATTCCAAGTTTATCATGATCTGGTTATCATGAAGGCGTTCTTCCAAATACCATATAAACAGAAGATCGCATGCATGCATCTTTTCTCTGACAACTGGCATCTCATTGATGATTAAAGTAATTACTCAAAAAGTTGTCCATAAGGACTTTATCACCTCAAGGACAGAACCACATCTTACAAGATCTCGTCTGCAACTGAAGGTGTTGCTTCATGGACGTTGGCAGGGTTGAAAAAGATTTCGCCTTTGTATCTTTCAGTAACTCATCTAAACCCGGCGAAGTACATTGTTTGGTGGCTGAGGCCCAGTGGATGTCCCTGATGTGGTACTTTCGCTACATTAATCATGAGAGTACAATAAAAATGGCGAACTTTTACAACAAATTATGAAACTGCTGAGTATCAGTATGTGGTTACTCTCATGACAGTACTTACTGCCTGACACCCAGAACACTTAGAATAAACAATTATGTACTTCTGATTTTTTTTTAGATTTACCTATTTATATCCAGTAACAGGATTCTACTTGGTTAACATCAATGCTTCTGTATGTAAACTTCATAAATTTAATGTTTGCTGCTATACACTTGAACAGCGGCAACACATTAGAGATGCTGATATCTTTAGTGATTCTGCACTACAGTAATTGTCTGGTGTTTCACAAATTTGATATTCTGGGGCTTTATTTATTTTCATTTTCTTTACTAGTGATATGATTATCAGCTTAAAAAAGAACGTAATATCATCTGCTGATCAAAAAAGTCTTGCTGCCTTTGTTCTCTCTTGCTTCATAAGTGCAAACCTTAGCAGAGACCTAAAGTGGATCACTGGGAATAAAAATGAACTCGAGCAAAGCCAAGACCTTATTTGATATCTGAGGCTATGCTGAGCCCTGGCCTTGAGTCTGTGCACTGATATTTTACTTGTTGATTCTGGAAAGATGCAAATACTTGTTGCTACCTTTACTCCAAATTTAATTTTTAGGACAAAAGAATTTGATTTAAATCTACAAAATGGGTAAATATTGATGTAAAGCTTGCTCTATTTGGTGACCTGAATGCGCATGTTACGGGTTCTGCTTTTACCAATCACAGAATACTGTTTACGTCTCTTGATGCCAGGAACCCACCAGGATCTAAATTATTTAACAAAAGCCTTGGTAATTATGATTTAATTAAATAACAGAATATATCCTGTTTGTCCATCTTCATTGGTGAGGCTCTATCCAACTTGGAGGTTTCTCTCTAACACCTAGTGCCTGCAACTATTATCTAATGTGTATTACTTACTTTAGAGAGCAACAGTCTTCATATTCTGTTGGGTTGCCATGATGGCATACTGCCAATACCAGAGGTCTATGATTTTCTTATTGATGATGTTGATTGTAAGATTGAAAGAGGTATCAATGCTACTTTTAGAGTGTCTATGCACAGTTGCTGTAGGTTTCCTAATTTATATTGTAGTTTAAGCTTCTCTACCTATTTCTGCATTCTCCTTCATTAAAACTCATTTGGTATGCTTTTATTGTTATTTACTTGTTTTCGGTATTTCACATATGGCGTTCTCCTCTGCAGAAGTCTGGTTTTGAAAGTTAATTACGTTCGTAACTAAGTTCAGTTGAATGATTGTCCAGATTAAGTAATAATATTAGTAACGGTAGAAGCAGCCTGTATCATTAAAGTCTCAAATCAAGAATGTTTTAAAAATAGTTTTTGAGCATCTGTTAGATTCCCAATAGCAATGCCATTCACGGAACTTCTGAAGTTTCTCGGCTGATAACTCAGGCACACACTACAGAGATCTACCACTAATCAGCAAAACTGACACAGCTCATGTTGGCTTTGGTCAATTTTGAAAAAGTTAACAATTTAATATTGTGCAACAATTTTAGAAAAGAATATCGTAGACGATTTTGTATGAACTTTCAAGTTAGATGCTTCAATTATTGGCAAAATTTCCATCTTTCAAATCAGCCATGAGTACTTTTGTAATCCCACAAGGAGGAGTTACTATCTAATTCTTTTAGTTATCAGTATGTGACATATTGTGATATGTTGATCTGATATATCTCTTCCGTAAATATTCTCAAGTCTCACAGGTGTCATATCCCTGGGATAATCCAAAAAATTTGAATTAATTCACCCTTGAGCAGAGATAAAGAAACCATCTTTAATGCAGATAAACCAGGACTGACAGGTGCTTATCCAAAACGTTATCCTGTATCTTGATCTAAAGAGAAATATGATTATGAAAATGTCTACACTATAAAACAACCTTACATGGCCAGCTCATGCTGAAAATCTTAGAAAACATAGCAATTGGCGACCTTAAAAATCAAGCATATTTTCTACAATAGAAATGAACTCCCTGTAGTCTTGCATACTCATTATGGATTTCTGTGAGCAAACAAATCACCTAAACCGCACTATAACCCAGCTAAGCTTGTTCGACTTGTGCTTGTTGTGATTGCTTTCATCTATTATTATTATCTCTCACAAAATATGCCGACTTTTACATATCAGCCAGTACACATATTCGAAAATAATATTGACAAAATCCGGGAGCTCTTCCCAAATGATCCAAAATGTGATACAACTCGTAACTTATTGTCGTGGTTCTCAGGCCTCTACTACAATTGTATCAAGGTAGATGTGTTCAACATGAACCCAGCCTTGTTCTTCTATCCTTGTTAGAGGGTACGAGTGAGTAAACTTGCTTTCTAGACACAGAAAAACTTGTTTTTCTATTTAAAAGGAGTGGTTGGGGACAAGCCTAATAGTCAGTATTCCCTACCACTATGAATGGTTAACTGGCCATGTACTGTATGACCGATTTAGCACACTATCCTGTTCCCCAGTGAGGACAGACATGATTTCGATGAGCTTCTTAACTGTGGTATCTTTTGATATTGTTTTTGTTTGTCGCCTCTGCATTATGTAAACAATGACTCTCTTAGCATGGAAACATGGATTGAAACAATTTTTAGATTTCACTATGATTATCTCAGAAGAGAACAATAGTACCAACTTACTTTTCAAATCATGTTACTGACTTTGTTGTATCAAATAAGTGAGACTAATTTTGACAACCCTGGAATAAGTATGGTGGTAAAACATAATACCAAAAATGTGATATGAAAAAAATATGACGAATACTTTTGCAAAAGTGAGATGTACACCCTGGAAGAGCTATAATTCAAAATAAAATAGTTCATGAGAGAGAGAGAGAGAGAGAGAGAGAGAGAGAGAGAGAGAGAGAGAGAGAGAGATAGGATAACCTATCACAACGGGAATTTTCTTACTTTCAAATCGCAAGTGTTTTTCTTTCTGGCCGCTCCAGCGACGAGAGCACGCTTTCCTTCTCTCAGGACAGAACAATCGAGACTGATTATGAGGTGGTGGACTCTTGATAGAGAGAGAGAGAGAGAGAGAGAGAGAGAGAGAGAGAGAGAGAGAGAGAGAGAGAGAGCTTGGTGTATATTGCACGCCTGTGGACTTTAGATTTTGGTTGCATAAGGACGTTACATACTTGTTGTTGTTGGTTGGGCCACTGTTGCTGTTCCCACATCGGTACGTTTTCATCTTAGTACCTGACACCGTCCACCTTAACATTCTTATTATTATATCGTATTATCTGATCCACTGAGCATCGTATTATCCCATCCACTGACCATCATAATTAGCATCCCATTTCCTCCTTGAAAACCCATAATATTCCATATTCCATACATTACCATGCTCTCTCGGACTTGTGTATTACTACACTTCCACTTCGCCTCCCCCTTACTCTTGGGATAGCGTCATAATCCATTAAGAACACCTGCAATGTTATTTGCACTATCTTCGTGTTATTCAGTTCCCTCTCTTTCATCCTTGCTAGGCACTTCCTCTCGTGCTTCTGGGTTATTTCATTGTCTCTTCCTGGTTTCTGTCTTGTGTTATTTCCTTTTGTACGCCTGTGTTGTTCAATTCTGTCTGGTTTCTGTGCTGTGCTATTTCCTCTTATGCTTCTTTGTTTTCCATGCTGTCTTTGGTTTCTTTGCCAGTCATTTCCTCTTGGGCTTTTTGTTTTTCATTCTCTCTCAGGTTTCTCTTATATATCATTTCCTTTTGGGCTTTTGTGTTATTCCAGTCTCTCTCTGGTTTCTGTTTTCATTTCCTCTTGGGCTTCCTTGTTTTCCATTATCTCTCTGGTTTCTCTGCAACGACATTTCCAATTGCGTTTCTGTGTTATTCCATTCTCCCTCTGCTTCATATGCTATGCCGTATCCTCTTGGGCTTCCTTGTTTATCTGTTCTCTCTCTCTCTGGTTTCTTGTAATGCTATTTCCTCTTGGACTTTCTTGTTTTCCATTCTCTGTTTTCTGTGCTATGCTATTTCCTCTTGGGCTCTTTTTTTATTTCAGTCCTCTGTGGTTTCTCTACAATGCCGTTTCCCCATTTCCTTATGCGTTACTCCATTCTCACTCTGATTACTATGTTATGTCCTTTCCTCTCTGGCTTCATTGTTTTCCGTTCTCTTTATGGTTTCTCCAGTTAGCTATGGCCCCTTGGGCTTCCTTGTTATTCCATTCTCTCTGTGGTCTTTGCGCAATACCATTTCTTTTCGGGGTTCTGTGTTATTCCATTCTCTTTGTGGTCTTTGTGCTGTACCATTTCTTTTCGGACTTCTGTGTTATTCCATTCTCTTTGTGGTCTTTGTGCTGTACCATTTCTTTTCGGGCTTCTGTGTTATTCCATTCTCTTTGTGGTCTTTGTCATTTCTTTTCGGACTTCTGTGTTATTCCATTCTCTTTGTGGTCTTTGTGCTGTACCATTTCTTTTCGGACTTCTGTGTTATTCCATTCTCTTTGTGGTCTTTGTGCTGTACCATTTCTTTTCGGACTTCTGTGTTATTCCATTCTCTTTGTGGTCTTTGTGCTGTACCATTTCTTTTCGGACTTCTGTGTTTATTCCATTCTCTTTGTGGTCTTTGTGCTGTACCATTTCTTTTCGGACTTCTGTGTTATTCCATTCTCTTTGTGGTCTTTGTGCTGTACCATTTCTTTTCGGACTTCTGTGTTATTCCATTCTCTTTGTGGTCTTTGTGCTGTACCATTTCTTTTTGGACTTCTGTGTTATTGCGTTCCATCTCCGGTTTCTGTGCTGTGTTATTTCCTCTTGGGATTCCTCATTATTCTGTTCCTCTCTAGTTTCTATGCATTGCCATTTCCTCTTTGGCTTTCTGTGTCATTTCATTCTGGTTTGTGTGTTATGGCATTTCCTTTTGGCTTACTTATTTTCTATTATCCCTGTGATTTCTGTGTTCTGTTATTTGCTCCTGGTCTTTAGGCATGAAATATTGTCTTCTATGAGGCTGTCTGGGGTAGGTGAAAGGAACAGCCACTGAAACAGTAGCTGGAAAGCGGGAAATTTCTGTAATGCACTACAATGCTATTGCGGTTTTTTTAAAGAATACTTTGCCTCTTTATATATTTTTCTTAATCATACAAATCGTTATAATAGCTCAGTGACTGGGCAATTTCAAGAGTATTTTGCCAAATAACTTATTGAGCGAAAGTTTGGAATCTTACTGAGTTCCCACTAACTTTTGTATGTTGATGACTTATTAGTCAAGACATTTTTTTTTAACTGAAGGCACTGGAGCGACGCTTAAATAGAATCTTTAAATAATGGCTACAATAAGCAAGTAATTTTGACTGATTTGAAACGAAAGTGTGCTTAAGAAAACGCCAGTAAAATCAAATATCTGGCATAGGCCTATCGGTCGCTCGTCAATACTTTGTGTTCTCATAATTAAAGATGATTTTTTTCTGTTAACCGACGTGGATATTACTTTGATATCATAATAAAGTTGTTTTCATATTCACGCAATGAAGTATACGTAGAATAAAGTTTGGATGTTAAAGAAATCTTATGATCCCAACAGTTTGAGGGCATAGGTCTAGGTGTAGCCTGAGCTATACAAGTGAGATAAACACTACTACTGGAAAGCCCATTGTTCGTTTGTCTTCGATACGAGTAGACTGTCTGGCACAACTTTCGTCTTTCTTGTGCTTGCAAAAGTATATTATCGATACAAACTGGCATGTTTATGATTTCTATTAGGTGTATCGGTTCTTGTATATGCAAACATCCAAATATGTTGCTGGAGACGTTGATTTTCAGCCGATCACGAGCTACGCAAGGGCTCCGCGGTATCGTCAACCGTGCATAGAGAGATGAGATGAAACCGACTGTAGGAAACAACGTTTAGAACGTCATATGTTTGAGTGTTTTTGACTTGAAGAAGAGAAAAAATCCCTTGATTTACTGAAATTTTCCCTTCAATAGGTAATTAAAAGAAAGGCGGCATTGTACACTTTATTTTTTCGGAATTTCGAGTACCTCTTTAAGTGTTATGCATATGTATTTATGATTATATCTTATCATTACTGCCTAAAACAGCTTTCAGTATTCGGTTGCATATAGGAATATCTCTTTTCTTTTTTATTTTTAAAGAAAGAAGAGCTGATTTAAGCTGAAAATGGACACCACACGAAAAACAGTTTTATACATTCAAGAGAAATTCGGAAAACAAAATACACTCCATTCCTAATGTAGGCCAGGTATGTCGCACGTGAGTATTATATTTTTTATTTTAAAAATCTCACAGTTTTTGAGAAACAATTGTCTAAATTTCTTTGGCTTCTAACAAAGTCACTCATCAGATTAAAAATTTAATAAGAACTTTAACAAGTTTTATTGCATATCAAGACGCCCATTTAACTCTGAACACTTACGCAGCACTAATGATGGATTTAAGACTATAAGCACTTTAAATCTATCGAAACACAAAAAACGTAAGAAAAACAGTTTTAAGACATCTAACAGTTTTGTTAAAGGAAATGACATAGGTTTATAAACACACACTCGGATAATTTATATGGCCTTAGTATATAAAGTTCTTTAAATGACATAGGTTTATAAACACATATATATATATATATATATATATATATATATATATATATATATATATATATATATATATATATATATATATATATATATATATATATATATATATATATATATAATATATATATATATATATATCACATACATACTCAAAGTTACAACAAACACAGACAGAAGTTGGAAATTAAATACAAGGAGGCTCTTGCGTCCACGTTATCTATTATTTTGATTAGTCTTGCATGCTTCAGGTATAGAAAATGACAGGAATGTTGTAAACTGCAATGAATCCATTTAGCCGTTTCACCATTTCCCATGCCTTCTTTAATTTGTTACTCTGTACCATAATTGGAAGGGGGATGATGGGTCTCTGTAGGCTGTTAATTCCTTTAGCGTGGCTTGTATGCAGCCTTGGCCAATTTCCGTGCTTGGAGGGAAGGTGCCTCACAGAATGTGTAACTGTTTAGGGGTGAGGTTTATGGAGAAATTTCAGTGGAGTTCAGCACCACAAGCAGTGTAATCTGGACATACTATATACAGATAATTCTATACTGTAAAACATCTTGAGAAAACAGGTTTTCGAAAGTGAACGTTTTTGGAGTTGCTGAAAATTTTCTCTTACTTTTGGGTTGATCATGTGAAATTTTAGGAACCCAATTCTAAAGCATACAGAGAAAAGAGAATAAGTGGAAAGTAATTTTTTTAAATGTAAAAACACAGACAATATGGAAAGTGTCATTTAGTATTTAAAACTGGTCTTGGTAACTTATTATGAAAGGGAGGTATTACTAGAAGCATTTGAATGTTACATTTTGTGTAGCAGACGCAGAAGAAACAGCTATCTAATAGCAAAAAACTAAGTGAGGTTTGCAGGACTTATTTTAGAAACAGATATTAATTCCATAGGAGGAATAAATTAGTTTATAATGATTAAATTGTAACGAAAACCCAAGAATGTTGGTACCTAGCACGCATCAATTCCCTCAGCATATTGCGTGGTTTAGTAAAATTCAATGAATACATTTTCAGAAATTTAAGAACAAATTCATCAAACAGATTTGGCATGCCATGTCTTCAGAAAGTCATTCATTGATGGAATTAGATGTGGTCTACAGTAAAAATCATGAGATGAGGCCTGTTTCCATAAGCTCGTCAAAAATTGATAGGAAGCGAGGTTTGCACAAGGGATTTGTTTTGAGTTTTTCTAAAGATATTTCCCTGAAGTCGTTCATAAGAGCTTCAAAGTCTGTGTCTGACATATCTGGAACTTCCTCCGGTTCTGTCAGGATTATTGGTATAATAACCAAAGCAAAAATCAATCCATACTTATTCTTGTCTCTGAATTCCTCCATGAGTTCTTCTATAGTAAAATGCATGGGCAAACCGCCCCCTTCTAAGACTTCCTTGTAGGTCGAATAATATAGGGACATGAAATGACGGAGATTTGGTTTCCTCACGTCTCCGTTAACACTTGTAAACAGCAAGTAATTCAGGTCACTTGCAGCAGAAGCTTCACGACACACTTGGAGGTCTAACAGCATAACTTCCACTGGGCGACCTTCGGTGTTGTATCTGGAAATTTAGAATTTTACACGCGTTAGAAATCAGAAAGGTTTATCATTATAATTTCATTCTCACTGTTGCTCATACCGTTCTTCTTCCTAATCTCATTCTTTTCCTCCTGTTTTTGACATCGAATGATATATCGATACTAAAAGTTTAAATTTTCAAATTTCAGCGCAAAAGGATCGCAGTGGCCAAAGAGCAGCTCTAAAGTTAGCATGGGTTAGTAGAGCTCCTCCGCGCTGCGAAAGAGCAATTATCACTTACAACCCCCAAAAGTTGTTCTTCATTCTGACAAAAAAAAAAAAAAAAAAAAAAAAAAACCGGAATTATTAGTTTATAAATTTTTGGTCATATTTCTTGAACTTATGTTTAATATACATGGCTCAGGATGTTTCTATTCGTTAATAGTTATAATCGATGTGGATATTCGTTGGTAATAAATTGCAATTCAAGTTTCTTCTCAGAGATTTGACTTTAATACCTTTGACAATTTTGCAGATCTAGGTTCCAGTCTTGCAAAACCATGGGACCTGATGGAAGGCAAATTGTAGAAGGCAAATTGTAAAACACCTATATATTGTACTGTAGCACCTACTCCCAGAATTAAGAATATGTATAGTACTTCAAACCTGTAAAAACCAACAAATAAATCTATTTCACAATGTCAATATGCATCAAATTGGTTCATGTTCACCTGACTTATATTCACATAAATTGAATTATATTCAAAGATGTATAAAACAACTCTTTCAAAACCACCCAAACTTAGATGGATTATCCCAGTTATCAAGATGTCAAAATTGCTTAATTACCTATTTAGTTTTCCTTTATTCATTATTATTATTATTATTATTATTATTATTATTATTATTATTATTATTATTATTATTATTATTATTATTATTATTATTATTATTATTATTATTATTATTATTATTATTTTCTATCACAGTCATCCTACTCGAATGGGTGGTTTTTATAGTGTAGGGTTCCGGGTTGCATCCTGCCTCTGTTTTTCGTGATTCCTGGGGCTAATTCGGCATCTCGTTTTTCCAGATTCCTTTTTAGTGATCTTGAGATCGTGCCTAGTGTTCCTTTGATTATGGGTACAATTTCCACTGGCATATTCCATATCCTTCTTATTTCGATTTTCAGGTCTTGATACTTATCAATTTTCTCTCTTTCTTTTTCATCTACTCTGGTGTCCCAAGGTATTGCGACACCAGTGAGTGATACTTTCTTCTTGATTTTGTCAATCAACGTCACGTCTGGTCTATTGGCACGTATCACCAACATTATTATTATTATTATTATTATTATTATTATTATTATTATTATTATTATTATTATTATTATTATTATTATTATTATTATTATTATTATTATTATTATCCTGTTCGTCTTCAATTCTTGCTTATATCAGATGCCTAACTGCCTTTCTTATTTAAATGCAATAATAGTGCCTTTGACATATTTTTTTCAGCAACGTCTCATTTTTTTAAAGCAAAATGGAAAAATTTCATCAAATAATTTCCTGGCATTTTAAATACCTATAGGAAGGGTATAAGCAACCTTTTAAAATTTGAAAGTTTCCTTTCTGAAAACAATTAATCAATGTTCTTAGTAATCTGGGATCAAGGCTCACACTCTCGTGACCACATTACTTTCCAGTCTACTCCACATCTTAGAACAGCAATACCCTAATTTTGTTTTGGGCGGAAGTGGATTAAGGATATTAAAAGTCTGCACATTGCAAACGATTAATATCCTTTCTTATACCAACAGCTATGCCATTTGTAAAGACTGAAAGCAAGAAAGGTCCAAGAACACCATGCTGTGGACCATTAGACATGATTGACGTTAATTTACTTGAAAAACACTGGCAACAACAACTCTGTCTCTCTGATCACTTAAAAACCGATAAATGATGTTAAGTATGTAACCTCCAACACATAAACACTTGAATTTTTTATGTCTATGAATGCATAAAACTTAAATCTTCACCCACAAGATTTGAAAAGGAATTTTATCAACCATTATCGGCCCAAATCTAGAAAGGATATTCGTTCACCACAAGACTTGACTTCTGGACAAATTTCATTGGCTCATGACTGCTATGTTGCTATTTCTTGTTGACTTAAGTGTTATGCCTACCTATAAAAAACAGTAATTTGTGACTATCAGTTATAATATGGAAGCTTAAAACATTTTATTAACAAAAAATTTTCATTTTTAGCCCACACAGAGAATTTGCAAATCTCAGATACATTTTTCGTCTTTTTATGTCAGTGATTTACTGAATATGTTGTGTTTAGTTAAAGTGTTATTTTTTTCCTGAAGAAAGAATGCTTACAGAAAAGGACTCCATGGATACTTTAGAGCTTTCAGTTTTAGCAACTCATGTTTGTATGTTCAGAGAGTAAGAAGGACCTTTCCCTTCAAGTCATCAGAGCAAAACTATACAAAGATTAAGCAGCTGGTATAGAGACTGTCATAATAGACCCTATACCTCACGCTACGATCATACTGAAGAGAGTTAATATACAAAAGGCCGAAAATTAATGTTTTCATCATACGTAAGTTAACATTCAGAAATACAAAGCAAAATCCATATATCATCCACTATTCTGAAGTGCAAAACAACACTTGTTTCCTCCAACAAAGCGTGGTTTTAACATATGGGAGTTTGACTTTTCATTATTTGCTGGCACTGTAACGGGTGAAACAGATAGTAGGAAGGGATACGTGTTCATGGGTTTTGGATTTGATTAACAATATTGTTCATCTTACCTAAATAGAACATTGTTGTTCCAGCAGTCCCCATGGCATATGCTGTTAAATCTTGTACTTCGTATTCCTGAAGATAAAACATTTTCAACTTCTGATCTGAAGGACTTCAGCCAAGCACTGGCGATCTCATAACCACCAATTCTATCCAACATCATTACCCCGGTATCAACACATCTCTCCATCCATGACACAAAAAACTTTTTGGTATTTGGGGTGAAATCCAATAAATCTTTTGACAGGAATTCATATCTTGCTCCTGCAGACTCTCCTTCCAGAACCTTCTTCGTCAGGAGATAAGATGCACCGTGCAGTCTGGCAAGTTCGGACAGGACAAGAGCAATATGATTTTTATCCATACCCTTCCTTCTGTCAAACATTTTGAAACCCCTTGCTCTTAGATCCTCAAAATAAAGTTGTTCTTTTCCCTCTTCTAATGAAACAAGGAAACATTTAGCATAACGAAGAGGCTTTTGGCCTGCGGACATTAGTGCTTCATTCAGCACTGGCAGAAGCTCTTCATAAAATTTGCCCTCCTTTTCAAAGAGAAGTGGTTCTGCCTCTTGGAAATCTCCAAAATTCCTACGAGGATTCAGTTTAACAATATAGGTGACCTCACTATCTTCCTTATCATTCATAGAATATTTGACTTCTACGCTTGTTACTTCGCAGGCATAGTTATCTCCACGTTTGGTGAAATCAACAACCTTCCAGGATTTTAAGAAAGCCTGAATTCCCTTGTCTGCCTTGAGAGCTTTCTTAACATGGTCTTCCGTAATGAGACTCTTAGCGTCCGAAACAGCCGTTGAAAGTGACACTGTAAAAGAACGGAGAAAATTCCTTAGTGTTAAATCACATGTACAGTATATGCATTTTTCATTTCTATTTTATTACCTCCGATATTTTTCTGTCATGTTGTAACTATATATGAGTATAAACTAATGTAATTACAGCTATGTTCATTTCCAAACTCTTTCTATTCCAGTGAAAGTTCTGTTAGTCAGGTTAGTAATATATTTTAAAAAATTTGTACTTGATCTCTAAATGTGGCCCACTTTCTCTCTCATACAAGAAATCAGAAATTATAGAGAAGACTGTGCTTATAACTAACCACCACTTAAATGATCCTGTCAAAGCACATTTTCGAATGAAGAATATGAAGAATAATCATATCTTTTAAGGATGAGGATAAATGACTCCCCTTTTCTTGTGTATTAAATCGTGAGCAACATTAGGCACCTGAATGCTTGCGATTTTGGTATGTTATGGTTATGCTGCGCATTTCGGAGGTCAGGCATTTGGAATGACTTTAATCTATGGAATAAATGTGGAATATTAATTTTCCTTATTAATCTGGTGAGTCCAGTTTCCCTGAGGAAATGATTGGCATTTTTCTTTACCGTCTTGTTGATAAGGACACCCCTACTACTACGGTTTGTCCAGTTTGTTTTCCAAATTTTATTTTTCAAAGGCATTTTCAGATAGTATTATTAACATACAACAAAAATCAAAATTGTTAGGGATCTCTTCCAATTTACTGCAACAGAGTTCCTTAAAATTCAGTCAAGCCTTTTTTCCTATTTTAATAATATAAACTAAATCACAGAAGCAAGTTTTTATTAGATTTATCTTTTCAACAAAAAAGTAATGATGCAAATTCTGTGGGCTTCTCGGAAGAGACCTATTGTTGAGAATAATCTGTTTTGTTGAGAATGTCTCTCTGTTCCTTTTGTTATCTGATGTCATTATATGAGACATTGTTAGTTTTTTCCTTTTGGGTAAATCTATTTGTTTCCAGTGATTAATTATATATTGTAACTTATATAAGTGGTCATTTGCTCTTGAAAGGAAAGCCAGCATATTGTTTATTTTGACGGTAAATCGTTTCAAGGGTAAACTACCTGATGACTCCTTCATTATTATTTGCTGGTAGTCTTATTTTCTCGCAGTAACACGAAGTCTTGAAGGAACAAGTGGTTTTGATAAGGTACGTCATTACGAAAAATATGCTGGTTTCTAAGGTGATTTCGTATATATTCATTTATCGGCGATAATTATTCCATTGTCGTGGTTCTCGGGCCTCTACTACAATTGTATCAAACTGTACAAGGTAGATGTGTTCAACATGAACCCAGCCTTGTTCTTCTATCCTTGTTTAGAGGGTACGAGTGAGTAACTTGCTTTCTAGACACAGAAAAAATGTTTTTCTATTTAAAAGGGGTGGTTGGGGACAAGCCTAATAGTCAGTATTCCCTACCACTATGAATGGTTAACTGGCCATGTACTGTGCACACTATCTTGTTCCCCAGTGAGGACAGACATGATTTCGATGAGCTTCTTAACTGTGGTATTTTTTGGTATTATGTTTTTGTCTGTCGCCTCTGCATTATGTAAACAATGACTCTCTTAGCATGGAAACATGGACTGAAACACAATTTTTAGATTTCACTATGATTCTCTCAGAAGAGAACAATAGTACCAACTTACTTTTCAAATCATGTTACTGACTTTGTTGTGTCAAATAAGTGAGAATAATTATGACAACCCTGGAATAAGTATGGTGGTAAAAACATAGTACCAAAAATGTGATTTGAAAAAATATGACGAATAGTTTGGCAAAAGTGAGATGTACACTCTGAAGGAGCTATAATTCAAAATAAAATAGTTCATGAGAGAGAGAGAGAGAGAGAGAGAGAGAGAGAGATAGGATCACCTATCACAACGGGAATTTTCTTACTTTCAAATCCCAAGTGTTTTTCTTTCTGGCCGCTCCAGCGACGAGAGCACGCTTTCCTTCTCTCAGGACAGAACAATCGAGACTGATTATAAGATAGTGGAAGTGGACTCTTGATAAGAGAGAGAGAGAGAGAGAGAGAGAGAGAGAGAGAGAGAGAGAGAGAGAGAGAGAGAGAGAGAGAGCTTGGTGTATATTGCACGCCTGTGGACTTTAGATTTTGGTTGCACAAGGACGTTACATACTTGTTGTTACTGTGCCACTGTTGCTGTTCCCACATTAGTACGTTTTCATCTTAGTACCTGACACCGTCCACCTTAACATTCTTATTATTATATCGTATTATCCCATCCACTGACCATCATAATTAGCATCCCATTTCCTCCTTAAAACCCCATAATATTCCATATTCCATACATTACCATTCTCTCTCGGACTTGTGTATGTCTACACTTCCACTTCCACTTCCATGAGACCTCTCTTTCTCTAGACTTACCATTCTGATTCCCCTTACTCATGGGATAGCGTCATAATCCATTAAGTGCACCTGCAATGTTATTTGCACTATCTTCGTGTTATTCAGTTCCCTCTCTTTCATCCCTGCTAGGCACTTCCTCTCGTGCTTCTGGGTTATTTCATTGTCTCTTCCTGGTTTCTGTCTTGTGTTATTTCCTCTTGTACTCCTGTTTTGTTCAATTCTGTCCCTGGTTTCTGTGTTGTGCTATTTCCTCTTATGCTTCCTTGTCTTCCATTCTGTCCCTGGTTTCTGTTTGTGCTATTTCCTCTTTGCTTCCATGTCATTTCCATGTTGTTTCCTCTCTTGGTTTCTTTGTTGTTATTTCCTCTTGGACTTCTTGTTTTCCATTCTCTCTTAAGTTTCTTTTACATACCATTTCCTTTTGGGCTTCTGTGTTATTCCAGTCTCTCTCTGGTTTCTGTTTTTTCCATTTCCTCTTGGGCTTCCTTGTTTTCCATTATCTCTCTGGCTTCTCTGCAACGACATTTCCACTTGGGCTTCTGTGTTATTCCATTCTCTCTCTTCTTGATATGCTATGCCATATCCTCTTGGGCTTCCTTGTTTATCTGTTCTCTCTCTCTGGTTTCTTGTAGTGCTATTTCTTCTTGGACTTTCTTGTTTTCCATTCTCTGTTTTCTGTTTCTGTTTTATTTCACTCTCTCTGTGGTCTTTGTGCAGTACCATTTCTTTTTGGACTTCTGTGTTATCTCATTCTATCTCCGGTTTCTGTGCTATGTTATTTCCTCTTGGGATTCCTCACTATTCTGTTCCTCTCTAGTTTCTATGCATTGCCATTTCCTCTTTGGCTTTCTGTGTCATTCCATTCTGGTTTGTGTGTTATGGCATTTCCTTTTGGCTTACTTATTTTCTATATCCCTGTGATTTCTGTGTTCTGTTATTTGCTCCTGGTCTTTAGGCATGAAATATTATCTTCTATGAGGCTGTCTGGGGTAGGTAAAAGGAAAAGCCACTGAAACAGTAGCTGGAAAGCGGGAAATTTCTGTAATACACTACAATGCTATTGCGGTTTTCTTTTTAAGAATACTTTGCACATTTACATATTTTTCTTAACCATACAAATCGTTATAATAGCTCAGTGACTGGGCAATTTCAAGAGTATTTTGCCAAATAACTTATTGAGCGAAAGTTTGGAATCTTATTGAGTTCCCACCATCTTTTGTATGTTGATGACTTATATACGGCATGATGGGCTAGTTAGGACATTTTTTTTTCAAATTGAAGGCACTGGAACGACGCTTAAATAGAATCTTTAAATAATGGCTACAATAAGCAAGTAATTTTGACTGATTTGAAACGAAAGTGTACTTAAGAAAAGGCCAGTAAAATCAAATCTCTGGCGTAGGCCTATCGGTCGCTCGTCAGTGCTTTGTGTTCTTGCAGTCAACATCATTAAAGGTGATTTTTTTCTGTTAACTGACGTGGATATAACTTTGATATCATAATAAAGTTATTTTCATATTCACGCAATGAAGTATACGTAGAATAAAGTTTGGATGTTAAAGAAATCTCATGATCCCCACAGTTTGAGGGCATAGGTCTAGGTGTTTAAGAGGTGCGAAAGAAACAAGCAGGATAAGGTTACTGCTACTTTATTCATGATCCAGGCAGTTTATATAGCGGCAGACTGGTGTCGCGCCGCAGAATACAATGGAAACCTGAGCGACCTGAGGTTGATAATAAATAACAATAAATACAGCAAACCAGTACACTTTACAGTGTAAGAACAGACAGAAATGGAATTGGATATAATCTTGATGCCTGTGAAAGAAGAAACATGTGATACATTTTGACAGCAGGTAAACAAAATATATACATAGTTTAAATGATTGAACTTTGAATGACCTGATGCGTTAGGCGTGACTAATTGTAGGCAAAGAAAATGGGACGTCACCACAGAAAACTTGCCCAGCAGAGACTTTACAATTAACACTTTTAGCAGAGACTTCACGAATGACTTTACAGATGACTTTACAAATACTCCCCCCAAGACGTGGGTAACGTCTGATTAGTCAGCGTATCTGCTGGGGCGCTGCAGGGGGCCCCGGCTGCGTGAGGACATCGGGGGAACGCCCTCTGTGTGGGTTTGCCTGACTGCGGGTGTGGGCTGGCTTTTTCGGGGGCGACCGCGTCTCCGCCCCTTATGAGGGCCCAGCTGTGGCGAAGGCTGAGCAGGCGGAGGGTGCGGTGCGGTGACGTCTGTGTCCTCCTCCAGGAGGGTGGGCTTGACCCAGTCAATTGACACCCAGTCGTCCCTCCCGTGAAGTGCGAACAGGAACGCCTTGGTGTCCTGCTCCAGCACGCGGAAGTGACCCCTGTAGGGCCTGGTCAGCGGCGGGCGGACGGTGTCATCCCTGACGAAGACGTGGGTGGTGGAGGCCAGCCCGGGCGGCGTGAAGGTGGCCGATCTGTCGGTATACGTCCGTTTGCAGGGGGCGAACTTGCTGACTATGTCGCGAAGCCTCTGGACTGATGGGTTGTGGCGATCCTCTGTCACGAGCTCACCCGGGACCATGAGGGACTCACCGTAGGTTTTCTCAGCCGTGGATGGGGTGCCGTCGGCCCTGGGGGCAGTTCTCAACCCGAGGAGGACCCATGGTAGCTGGTACTTCCAGTCCTCGGCGGTGCAGCGGGCCATAAGGGACGCCTTCAGGGACCTATGAAACCTCTCAACCAAGCTGTTGGCCGCTGGGTTGTAGGCCGTGGTGGTGTGATGCGTTGTCCCCAGCAGCCGAGCCAGGGTGGACCACAATTTGGACAGGAAAGCGGGACCCCTGTTGGTTGTGATGTGGTCTGGGACGCCAAAGCGGCTGATCCAGCTGGAGAGCAGGGCCTTGGCATATGCCTGGCAGTGGCTTCTTGTATTGGTGTGGCTTCGGGCCACCACATTGAGTGGTCTACTGCCGTCAGGAGGAATCTGGACCCACGTGATGGGGGAAGGGGCCCGACGATGTCAATGTGGATGTGGCCGAAGTGACGCTATGGCTGCGGGAACTCGCCTACCCCGGACTCGGTGTGACACCCCACCTTGCTGGTTTGGCACTGCAGGCACTGCCTTGCCCAGGACTTCACGTCCTTCTGCATTCCATGCCAGATGAACTTCCCTGACAGTAGCTTGGCCGTCGTCCTGCCAGAGGGGTGTGAGAGGCCGTGGATGATGTCGAATACCTGGCAGCGGTGGGAGGCTGGCACCAGGGGGCGAGGCTGGCTGGTACTGACGTCGCAGAGGAGACTTGGGCCCCCTGGGGCGAGGGGCACATCCCGCCACTTCAGGGACGTGATGGCGGTGTGGTAGGCTGGGGTCTCTGGGTCGGCAGCCTGTTCCCTGGCGAGGTCTTCGTAGTTGATCCCGAGCTGCACCGCTTTCAACTCGACCCTGGAGAGGGCGTCCGCCACGGGGTTCTTCCTGCCAGGGAGGTACTTGATGGAGCAGGTGAACTTGGCGATGGCCAAGAGATGCTGCTGCTGCCTGGAAGACCATGCGTCCCCTTGCTTTGTGAAGGCGTGTACCAGAGGGTGGTGGTCCATGTAGATTGTGAAGGGCATGCCCTCCAGGAGGAACTTGAAATGCCGGACTGCACGGTACACTGTGCAGAGTTCCCAGTCGAAGGTGCTGTAACGGGCCTCTGCGGGGTTGAATTTCTTGCTGAAGAAGGCGATGGGCTGGGGGGCGCCGTCGATGACCTGCTCCAAGACAGCACCACAGGCAACGTTGCTGGCGTCCATTGTCAGCTGGAGGGGGGTGTTGGGATCCTGGTGGGCCAAGGCGGTTGCCTCGGCAAGGGCAGCCTTCGTCAGGGAGAAGGCCTGCTGCTGGCTGGGTCCCCACAACAAGGACTTTGGATGGCCTTTGAGTGTTTCCGTCAGGGGGCCGTGGTGTGCGCGGTCCCGGGGATGAACCTCCTGTAGTAGTTCACCATCCCGAGGAACTCCTGGACGGCCTTGATGGAGGTGGGACGGGGAACCTGGTGACAGCTGCGACTTTGGATGTGAGCAGGCGGACACCATCCGGGGATATCTCGTGGCCCAGGAAATCGGCTCTCTCGATGCCGAAGGTGCACTTGTCGAAACGTACGATGAGGCCGTTCTCCTGCAGGGGCTGCAGGACTGCCCGGATGTGTTTCTGGTGCTCCCTGTGGGACCTGGAAAATATAAGGATATCATCTACGTAGCAGACGCAAAACTTCAGGTCCCCCAGGATGCTGTCCATGAGCCGCTGGAAAGTCGCCCAGTGTTCCTCAGGCCGAAGGTGGAGAAGGTGAACACATAGGACCCAAAAGGCATGATTATGGCGGTCTTTGCTATGTCCTCTGGTGCGACTGGTACCTGAAAATAGGATTTCAAGGGATCCAACTTAGTAAAAATTTTGGCCCCCTAAGTAAGTCGTTAGGTCCTGCATGTTTGGCAGGGCGTAATGGTCAGGTTCCATTGTGAGGTTAAGCTGCCTGTAGTCACCGCAGGGTCTCTAGGAGCCGTCTGGTTTCTGCACCATGTGGAGGGGGAACGCCCACGGGCTGGAGGCCTTCTTGCAGATTCCCATCCGCTCCATTTCGGCGAATGCATTTTTGGCCTCCTGTAGGTGCCGCAGGGGAAGCCTCCGGAACGTCGTGTGTGCAGGGGCCCCCTTTGTCTTTATGTGATGGTAGATGCCATGTTTGGCTGGGGCCCCGGGGGCTTGGCAGAGCTTGGGCCTGAAAACTTCCAGGAACTCCGTCAGCAGCTGTGCGTACGGGTGGGGGGTGGCAGAACAGGTGGTGGGTGCCTTGGTTCCCGTTGCCAACGGGAGGGACTGGCAGGAATCGGTGTCAAGGAGGCGCTTCCTACCGACATCGACTGCCAGCCTGAAGTGGGCAAGGAAATCCGCGATGACGAAGTCCCAGGAATATCTCCGGCCAAGGATGGAGATCGACAGGGGCCTGGTGCCGGGGAGAGGATGGGGACCCGTTGGGGCTGTGGAAGGCAGCCGGGTCCGATTCTCACTTCAGGTCTCTCTGGATGCGGGAAGATTGATCTAACGGTGTCGACCAGCATCTCCTGCCACGAGGTTACGTGGTTAACTGATTCTGGGGAAGGGATTCTTCTGCTGCCATACTGTCCTTTGCCCTCTGTTTTTTAACTGAATGAACAGGGCGGCAGGCAGTGGGGTGTCCCTGCAAAACTGCCTGTAGTAATGGCACAGCGGGAATTCCACCTGTTGTGAGTCCGCTAATGGCGCTGGTGATTTTGCGCCCTCCTCCTGCTGGATGGTGCTGACTGGAGTCAGCATGCCCAAACGCTGGTTCAGGCACCCGCGGATTAGGTCCGGTGGATGGCGTGGGTAAGTTGTCTGAACCAAGACTGAGTCATCTTATGGGTCCGCTTAATGTTTTGTTTTCCGGTGAACCTGGGACTCTGGGGTCTTTATCATGCTTTAAGACTGGTGTGCTAAATCCGCCTGCAAACCGTCGGTGAGTTCCAGGATAACTGGGTTACAGTCTGACGATGCGTATTCATGATCGGTGGCAGTTTTTTATATTGTCCTGCCGGGCAGCAGACTGCAGGGCGCGGGCAGGGTTGTGAATACAATGGAAACCGGCGCTGGTGATCTGTGGGAGGACATCCGATAAGGTAAAGCGGTTAACAATAAGGGATACAGCGTCCATAACTCTTTGCCCTCTTTACTGGGTGTAGCCTGGGTTGGAAAAGTGAGATGAGTCCGCTAATGCTACTGGTGATTTTGCCCATTGTTCATTTGCCTTTGATACGGTGTCACGGTTCTTGTATTTACAAAGGTGCTAAAAAAGTTACTGGAGAGGTTGATTTTCATGATCCCAATCACGCAGACTACACACAGCCCAATGGAAACCTCAGTGACCTGAGGTCGATAATAAATAACAATAAATACAGCGAACCAGTACACTTTACAGGTGTAGCCTGGGTTATACAAGTGAGATAAACGCTGCTACTGGAAAGCCCATTGTTCATTTGTCTTTGATACGGTGTAACGGTTCTTGTATATACAAACATTCAAATATGTTACTGGAGACGTTGATTTACTGAAATTTTCCCTTCTATAGGTAATTAAAAAAGAAGCGGCATTGTACACTTTATTTTTTCGGAATTTCGAATACCTCTTAAGGTATGCATATGTATTTATGATTATATCTTATCATTACTGCCTAAAACAGCTTTCAGTATTCGGTTGAATATAGGAATATCTCATTCCTTTTTTCTATTTTTAAAGAGAGAAAAGCTGATTTAAGCTAAAAATGGACACCATACGAAAAACAGTTTTATATTCAAGAGAAATTCAGAAAACAATTTAATATACTCCATTCCTAATGTAGGCCCCATTCCTAATGCATACCAGGTATGTCGCACGTGAGTATTATATTTATATTTAAAAAAATCTTTAACATATTTTATTGCATATCAAGACGCCCATTTAACTCTGAACACTTAATGACGGATTTAAGACTATAAGCATTTTAAATCTATCGAAATACAAAAAAAGTAAGACATCTAACAGTTTTGTTAAGGAAACTGGCGCCTCACCCGGATAATTTGCCCCTGGCCTTAGTGTTTAATGTTTTTTTAAATGATAGAGGTTTATAAACATATATATATATATATATATATATATATATATATATATATATATATATATATATATATAATGTACATGTCAAAGTACAATAAACACAGTAAATTTGGAAATTGAATACAAGGAGGCTCTTGCGTCCATGTTATCTAGTATTTTGATTAGTCGTGCATGCTTCATTTATAGAAAATGACAGGAATGTTGTAAACTCGAATGAATCCATTTAGCCGTTCAACCATTTCCCATGCCTTCTTTAATTAATGTTACTCTGTAGCATAATTGGAAGGGGGATGATGGGCCTCTGTAGGCTGTTAATTCCTTTAGCGTGGCTGGCATGCAGCCTTCGCCAATTCCGTGCTTGGAGGGAAGGTGCTTCACAGAATGTGTAACTGTTTAGGGGTGAAGTTTATGGAGAAATTTCAGTGGAGTTCAGCACCACAAGCAGTGTAATCTTGACATACTATATATAGATAATTCTATATACTGTGAAACATCTTAAGAAAACAGGTTTTCGAAAGTTAACGTTTTTGGAGTTGCTGAAAATTTCTCTTACTTTTGGGTTGATCATGTGAAATTTTAGGAACCAAAGTCTAAAGAGAAAAGAGAATAAGTGGAAAGTAATTTTTTTTAAATGTAAAAACATAGACAATGTGGAAAGTGCCATTTAGTATTTAAAACTGGTCTTGGTAACTTATTATGAAAGGGAGGTATTACTAGAAGCACTTGAATGTTACATTTTGTATAGCAGACGCAGAAGAAACAGCTATCTAATAGCAAAAAACTAAGTGAGGCTTGCAGGAGTTGTTTTAGAAATAGATATTAATTCTATAAGAGGAATAATTTACTTATTCTGATTAAATTGTAACAGAAAACCTAAGAATGTTGGTACTTTGCACACATCAATTTCCTCAGCATATTGCATGGTTTAGGAAAACTGAATGAATAAATTTTCAGAAATTTAAAAGCAAATTGATTAAACAGATTTGGCATGCCATGTCTTCAGAAAGTCATTCATTGATGGAATTACATCTGGTCTGCAGTAAAAATCATGAGATGACGCCTGTTTCCATAAACTCGTCAAAAATTGACAGGAAGCGAGGTTTACACAAGGGATTTGTTTTGAGTTTTTCTAAAGATATATCTCTGAAGTCATTCATAAGAGTTTCAAAGTCTGCGCCTGACATATCTGGAACTTCCTCCGGTTCTGTCAACATCATTGGTACGATAGCCATGGCAAAGATCAACCCATACTTATGCTTGTCTCTGAATTCCTCCATGAGTTCTTCTATGGTAAAATGCATGGGCATATCGCCCCCTTCTAGGACTTCCTTGTAGGTCGAATAATATAGGGACATGAAACGACGGAGATTTGGTTTCCTCACGTCTCCGTCAACACTTGTAAACAGCAAGTAATTCAGATCACTTGCAACAGAAGCTTCACAACACATCTGAAGGTCTAACAACATAACTTCCACTGGACGACCTTCAGCGTCATATCTGGAAATTTAGAATTTTACACGCATTAGAAATCAAAAAGGTTTATCATTAAGATTTTATTCTCACTGTTGCTCATACTATTCTTTTTCCTAATCTCATTCTTTACCTCCCGTTTTTGACATTGAATGTTATCGATCATAAAAGCTTAAATTTTCAGTGGAAAAGGACCGCAATGGCCAAACTAGCTCCAAAGTACGCCTCAGTTAGTACAGCTCCTCCACCCTGCAAAGGAGGAATTATCACTTACAACCCCCCAAAAGTTGTTCCCCTTCTGACAAAACCCCATGGAATTATTTGTTTATGTATTTTTGGTCATATTTCTTGAACTTATGTTTAATACACATGGCTCAGGATATTGTTGTCCATTGATTGCTATAATCGATAAGAATATTCATTGGTAATAAACTGCAATTTAAGTTTCTTCTCAGAGATTTGACCTTCAATACTTTTGACAATTTTAAAAATAAAGGTTCCAGTCGTGTAAAACCATGGGCCCCTGATGGAAGACAAAATCTAAAATAGCAAATATTGCACTGTAGTACCTACTTCCACTATCAAAAATATATACTTCTGTGGTTGAAGGAAGGAAGAAGTAGTATTAGAAGGATGAGGAGGAGGAGGAGATGAAGAGGAAGGAGGAAGAAGTAAACAAGTAGTTGTTGTTGAAACTTAAAAGAGGTTGGTTGAAAAAAATAGAAGTCTTTCTGGTTGAGTTAGGTGGTTGCACTGGCCAGTTTCAGTTTGTATAGCTGCACTGTAAACTGTTGTCACAGTGGTCTATCTTGGCAGCAGTAACAATCATTTAATGTGAGAGTCTTTTTAACTACAAGCTATCTAGGCAATTGTCAGAATGATGCCTGCAGCCAGGGTATCTGTTAAAATGACGGACATATTACATCCATTTGATGGAACCAGTGATGTTGGAGAATGGTTTGGAAAACTTGAAATGGTTGCTAGACTTAATTAAATTAAGGAAGTACAGGGTAGTTACAATAGCAACGACCTAAATGAAAAATTGCACAGAATAAATGTTTTTCAGATTTGAAGACCAATTTGCTTGATTTTCGTGCATAAAACTAAGTTGAATTACAGAGCGCTCTCCTGAGTTCAAGAAAAACCCATAGTCCCAAGGCTTAACTTTTGACCCAGGAAATTTAATTCTGTCCATTTCAAGCCCTAGGGCTACTGGATTAAATATGAACAATCACAATGTGTTTGCTAGCAGATTTTTATGCGTTACGGCCAGCAGAAACCCAATTTTGCCTCTGTGTTTAGCGGGTCAGTGGTGTGACAACCTTTTTGTATGCAGACTGGCGGGTGAGCCAGTTTTGTGTATATGATTTTGCCTCTGAGTTTTGCAAATGTTTGTAAGATTGGCAGGTGTTTTTTCTGATGCATTGTTGTTAACTCCCCACCCAAAAGGGTGTTTGTTTATTACTTTTCTGTTGCTTTTTGCCACCAAAAGCAGTTTCATCACATGAAGCAAAAAGCTATTTAAATAGGGCACGTTTTCAATTTTTCAAGAGTTGATAAGTACAAGTTATGACCTTCTTTCTTTGACAGCATTGAATTGATGACGTGAAAAAACATCAATCAGGCTTTTGTTAGTCCATTTCAAGCTTATGAACAATTTGGTGTGATGAGCCAGTTGAATACTGATTTAGAAGTTCCTAAGATTACAGGTGTTTTCTTAATGCATTGTTGTTGAGGTGTTTGTGGTTGGGGGCAGAAAGTGGCACAATTTCAAGAGTTGATAATATGAACCTTGACAGCATTGTTGATTGAAGTGTTAATATCCGAACTGGTTAAAAAACCAATGGTAGTAGTTCTAAAGGTACAGCTAATTTGAAAGGGAAAGTGGTGACTAATATGAACATGCTTTGTTAGTGAAGTGTTTTCGATGTGTGGACCACATTTGGTTGTTATCATTTTGTCTGTTAGTTGTGGTGAGGTTGGTCACATAGCTAGAAACTGTTCAAAAGGTGAGCAGGGAAATGGAATCGGAGGATCTGATGCGCCAGCAGTTCCTCCAAGTCAGCATTAACGAAGCTCCCTGTTATTAAGGTGAGAGTGAAGGGTCAAGTGGTGAGTGCCTTGGTGGATACCAGGTGTTCTAGAACTGTTGTTGCTCCTTGGGTTTGTGAGGTAGAGTGGTAGGCCACATGTGGTAGTTGCAGTTGATGGTCGTGAGGTTGTGTGTAAGGGTGAGTCAGCTTTGCTAGCGTGTGAGGGTAGTGAAGCGTTGTTCTTGAGTTGTGTTGTGTTTGGTAGCATGTTGGTTGGTGTGGGTGTCGTGCTAGGTATGGATGCAGTAAAGAGGTTAGGGGGCATAGTGGTGACTGGGGATCAGGTGAGGTTTTTGAAGAGTGGCAAAGTGATGGAGACACTGAAGCTAAGTGACAGGAATCATGCTTGTGCTGAAAAGTTTACTGCATTGCCAAAATGAATGACTGTTGAAGATAAGGACTTTTTAGCAAACTTTGATGGTGAATGTTGGACAGTAACATGTTGCTGGAAAAATGGAATTTCACCAGAATTAAAAAATGAGGTTAGTTATTATGCAAGCACTACTGTGCCTACAATTAGAGAGAAATTTGATGAATAAATTGAAAGCTGCTTAAAAAAAGGGTGGCTGAAACCTAGCTGAAAACACTGCCCATGAGGGTCTGATACCACCAATGGCCATAGAGGAGGTTAATAGGAAGAAGGTGTGATCAATATTAGATTTCTGAGAACTTAATGATTATGTGGAATGTCACCCAGCTGTTGATGTTGCTGTCTGTGATGATACCATGTGTCATTAGCAGTGGATTCCAGAGCCATTATGGTCAGTTGATCTGAAGTCTGCTTATTTTCAGATCAGAGTTAACAGTAGTTTATGGTCATATCAGCAGGTGTCATATAAAGATAAATTATATTACTTAACGAGAATAGGTTTGAGGTTAAATTGCCCACCTAAAATAGTGTTGAAGATCTTGAAAGAGGTCTTGTCAAGAGGTAAGAAAGTGTGTCATGGTACAGATAGTTATACAGATGATATGATTAAAAATGAAAATATAGTTTCTGTGGAAGAGGCAATTTCTAATCTGTATAAGTTTGAGTTAGAAACAAAGATTCCGGAATCACTGGATGGTGGACGTGTGTTGGGATTGTCTCTTTATTGTGGTAGTAGTGGAAAACTGTGATGTGGCAATTTGATCCCTTCAGTGAACAGTGAGAAATTGTCATGCAGAAATTTGTTTTCTATTTGTGGTAAGCTAGTGGGGCATTATCCAGTCTGTGGATGACTTCGTGTGGCATGTAGTTGCGTGAAGAGAATAAGTGAAGGTTATGCTTGGGATGACTGGATTGGAGTTAAAGCTCAGTCATTGGTGAAGGGATTGGTTAAAAAGGGTGCAGGATGATTATCCTGTTTGCAGTTTTGGTCTGTTCCTAATGTTAAAGTTAGCAAAATCTGGCATGATGCTAGTAGCCAGCTTTAGGTGTGGGTTTGGAGATGAAAGGAGTGATTTTTGAGGATGGGTCATGGTTTTGTAAGCCAGCTGATGCAGTTCACATCAAGGTTGCTGAATTAGATGCAGTGGTCAAAAGGAATAGATTTATCAATGAAATGGGATCTTTAGTTGGTTGAGATAATAACAGAGTCAGCAACCTTATTGAGTTGGTTGTGTGGAATCTTTATTGGAGAGTTTAAGGTAAAGGTTTCTGGTATGTCAGAGATGTTGATGAAACACAGATTGTCTGTGATAAGAGATATAATTGATGAATATAAGTTGGATGTCACTGTGACATTGATAAAAACTTGCCAGAACAAATCTGATGGACTAACCAGAGTGAGGAAGGAGTGGCTTTGTAGTGAGTTTCAGGTACCCACGTGTACAGTGAGTTTGAACAAATAGCATGATAGGCATTATTTTGGTGTTGAAAGATCATTTTACTTAGCACAGTTAGTTAGTCCTGAAGTGAAGAGAGATGATGTTGAGAAATGCATTTGTGAGTGTTTGCAATGCAGGTCGATTGATCCAGCACCTGTTAAGCATGATCCTGGTGAGTTAAATGGAGAAAAATTGGTGTAGATTACCAATGGATGTAACACATTACAAAGGAATGAGCTACTTGACAATAGTGGACTGTGGACCAAGTAGATTTGTCACTTGGAGAGAGGTTGGGTTAGAAAATGCCAGAGATATTTATTCAAAATTTGTGCAGGCATGTCGGGAGAGGGGGCTCCCAATGAAATTCTTCTAGATAACAGTGCCACATTCAGATCTCATCAATTTGAAAAGTTAGTGCTCCATTTAACATTTATTTGGCTATTGGACTTGAAGAATCACTATAAAATGTTTAGCAGCACAAATAATGAGGCTTTGATGATAGTGCTTTGGCTTTCAGCAAAAAATGGTGTTAGTACTGAGAGTGCTCCATGTAACATGTTATTTAACTGTACTTGGAGAATCCAGAGATGCGGAACAAGATTGGCAGAGTGGCTGAGTCTGCTGTACGAGTTGGTGACAAGTTTTTGTGAAGCCTCCTAATGCAAAGTGCGCTTCTAAACAGGGGAAAGGGTCATGACAAAGGTAACGTCAGAGAATAATGTTGATGTTAATGGTGTACCTCGTCATGTATAAGACATACATAGGATCTTTAATGAAAGTGATGAGGAGTTGGGTGGCGGTTGTGATGAAGATGATGAGATGAAGAGTGAATCAGATGTGATTGAGCAGGTTGACATACCTGAGTCCTCCAGGATGTTTCGACAGCTGCGGCCGCTTGTGTGGATGCGCGATTATGTGAGTCATTGATGTGTAAATCATTGGGGGGGATGTGGTTGGAGGAAGAAGTAGTAGTAGAAGGAGGAGGAGGTGAAGAGGAAGGCGGAAGAAGAAGCGTGTAGGTAGTAGTTGTTGAAACTTAAGAGGTTGGTTGAAGAAAAAGTCTTTCCAGTTGAGTTAGGTGGTTGCACTTGCCAGTTTCAGTTCATATAGTTGTACTCTAAATTGTATTAGTGGTCTATCTTGGCAGCAGTCACAATCGCCTGAGGTGAGTGTTCAATTTGTCTTTTTAACTATAACTTCAAACCTGTAACAACCACCAGATAACCTGATTTCACTCTATTTGTCAATAAGCTTCGAAGTCATGCACCTGACTTAAATTCACATAAATTAAATTTACCTTTTGTATTATAGACGTTTCAAAGATATAGATAACAATTCTTTCAAAAACCTTTGAAACTTGGATGGATTGTCCCAGTTATCAAGTCGTCAAAATTTTTAATTACCTATATAATTTTCCTTTATTTATCACTATTATTAATATTTATCATTATACATATTTTTTTAAATTCCATAATTTAAAAGCTCTTTCTGTATTATTATTATTATTATTATTATTATTATTATTATTATTATTATTATTATTATTATTATTATTATTATCCTGTTCGTCTTCAATTATTGCATATATTAGATCCCTGACTGTCCTTTCTTTTGAACTACAAAAAAAGTGCATTTGACATATTTTTTCAGTGCAACAGCTCAATTTATAAAGCAAAATGGAAAAATTTAATCAAATGTTTTCGTGGCGTTTTAAATACCTATAGGAAGGGTATAAACAACCTTTTAAAATTTGAAAGTTTCCTTTCTGAAAATATTTAATCAATGTTGTCAGTAATCTGGGATCAAGGCTCACACTCTCGTGACCACATCACTTTCCAGCCTATTCCAGATCTAAAGAGCAGCAGTACCCTAATTTTGGGTTGAGCGGAAGTGGATTAAGGATATTAAAAGTCTGCACATTGCAAACAATTAATATCCTTTCCTATATCAACAACTATGCCATTTGTAAAGACTGAAAGCAAGAAAGGTCCAAGAACACCATGCTGTGGACCATTGGACATGACTGATGCTAATTTACTTGAAAAACACTGGCAACAACAACTCTGTCTCTCTGATCACTTGAAAACCGATAAATGATGCTAAGTATGTAGCCTCCAGCACCTAAACACTTGAATTTTTATGTCTTTGACTGCATAAAACTTAAATCTTCACCACAAGATTTGAAAAGGAATTTTATCAACCATTATCTGCCCAAATCTAAAAAGGAAATTCGTTCAGCACAAGACTTGACTTCTGGACAAATTTCACGGGTTCGTGACTGCTATGTTGCTGTTTCTTGTTGCCTTAAGTGTTATGCATATCTATAAAAAAGGGGTAATTTGTGACTATTCAGTTATAAAAGGGAAGCTTAAAACTTCTTATTAACAAAAATTTTTCATTTTTAGGTTATGCTGAGAATTTGCAAAATTCAGTTAAATTTTTCGTCTTTTTATGCCAGCGATTTACTGAATAAGCTGTCTTTAGTTAAAGAAAACATTTTTTTTTCTGAAAAAAGACTGCTTACATGAAAGGACTCCAGGGATGCTTTAGAGCTTTCAGTTTTAGTAACTCATGTTTGTATTTTCAGAGAGCAAGAAGGACCCTTCCCTTCAAGTCATGAGAGCAGGACTATACAAAGATTAAGCAGCCAGAATGGAGCCTCTGTCATAACAGACCCTACTCCTCAGGCTACTCTCGTATCGAAGAGAGTAAACAAACAAAAGGCCCAAAATTAATGTTTTCATCATATGTAAGCCAACATTCAGAAATACAAAGCAAAATCCATATATCATCCACTATTCTGAAGTGCAAAACAACACTTGTTTCCTTCAACAAAGCGTGGTTTTAACATGGGAGTTGGACTTTTTATTATTTCCTGGCACTGTAACGGGTGAAACAAATAGTAGGAAGGCATATGTGTTCACGACGTTTTGAATTTGATTAGCAATATTGTTTATCTTACCTAAATAGAATATTGTTGTTCCAGCAGTCCCCATGGCATATGCTGCTGAATCTTGTACTTTGCACTCCTGAGGATAAAACATTTTCAACTTCTGATCTGAAGGACTTCAGCCAAGCACTGGCAATCTCATAACCACCAATTCTGTCCAGCATCATTACCCCGGTATCAACACATCTCTCCATCCAGGAGACAAACATTACTTTGGTATTTGGGGTGAAATCCAAAAAATCTTTTGCGAGAAATTTATATCTTGCTTCTGCAGATTCTCCTTCCAGAACCTTCTTTGTCAGGAGATAAGATGCACCATGCAGTCTGGCAATCTCGGATATGACGAGAGCAATATGACATTCATCCATACCTTTCCTTCTGTCAAACATTTTGAAACCTCTTGCTCTTAGATCCTCAAAATAAATTTGTTCTTTTCCCTCTTCTAAGGAAACAAGGAAGCACTTAGCAAAACGAAGAGGCTTTTGGCCTGCAGATATTAGTGCTTCATTCAGCACTGGCACAAGCTCTTCATAAAATTTGCCCTCCTTTTCAAAGAGAAATGGTTCTGCCTCTTGGAACTCTTCGAAGTTCCTATGAGGATTCAGTTTTACAACATAGGTGACCTCACTATCTTCCTTATCATTCGTAGAATATTTGACTTTTACACTTCTTACTTCACTGGCATAGTTATCTCCACGTTTGGTGAAATCAACGACCTTCCAGGATTTTAAGAAAGCCTGAATTCCCTTGTCTGCCTTGAGAGCTTTCTTGACATGGTCTTCCGTAATGAGACTCTTAGGGTCCGAAACAGCCGTTGAAAGTGACACTGTAAAAGAAGGAGAAAATTTCTTAGTGTGAAATCACATGTATATGCAATTTTTCATTTTTATTGTATTACCTCCCATATTTTCCTATTATCTTTTAACTACATTTGAGTATAAAAGTAATGTAATTACAGTTATGTTAATTTTCAAACTCTTTCTGTTTTATTGAAAGGTCTTATGGTCAGGTTAGCAATGTATTTACAAAAATTTGTGCTTGATCTCTAAATTTATAAGGATAAACGAGACCTATCTTCTTGTATATTAAATAATTACAGTGCTACAAATACTTAAAATCCTTAACCTTTATGATTCTGCTGTCCTCACTATCAGAGGGAATGAAAATACATCGAAATTTTGGATTGTCGTGGTTATGATGCCCACCTTATGGGGTTCTGAGGGTGGAAAGTTAAGTATACCTTAGTTTTACCAGACCACTGAGCTGATTAACAGCTCTCCTAGGGCTGGCCAGGAGTGTAGCAAAGGAGAGTTAATCCTTGGTATGAACCACAAAGAGCATGTATTTGGTAATATATCAGTCCAAGAAGTAAGTCTTAATTATTGGCTTACGTAACGAATCTTGAAAGTTGAGTTACTCTGAGTACATGGCTGGCAGTTATCTTGTCTAAGGAATTCAAGGATTTGCTTTCAATTACAGTACCGTTAGTATGACGTTAATAAGTACTCCCTTCACTATACTGCAACACCTTAACCTCTTGCTTTTGCATGCCCATGTATTCAGATACCTAATATCGCTCAAGATTTAATACACAAGGAGAGGTTAGTCATTCATCCTCATCTTTGAATGACGTGATTATTCTTCATATTCTTCATTCGAAAATATGTTTTGATATGACCATTTAAATGGTTGGCAGTCACAGGAATCAGAAACTATAGAGAAGACTATGTTTATGACTGCCAACCACTTAAATGATCATATCAAAGCATATTTTCGAATGAAGAATATGAAGAATAATCACGTCATTTAAAGATGAGGATAAATGACCAACCACTTCTTGTGTATTAAATCTTGAGCGATATTAGGTGCCTGAATACATGGGCAATACAAAAGCAAGAGGTTAAAGTGCTGCAGTATAGTGAAAAACAAACTTGTCATTCCTAACAATTGAAAATAACCTTAGACAAGATAATTGCCAGTCATGTACTCAGAGTAACTCAACTTTCAAGATTCGTTACGTAAGCTAATATTTAAGACTTACTTCTTTGATTGATATATTACCAAATACGTGCTCTTTGTGACTCACACCAAGGATTAACTCTCCTTTGCTACACTCCTGGCCAGCACTAGGAGAGCTGTTAATCAGCTCAGTGGTCTGGTAAAACTAAGGTACTGTATACTTAACTTTCCACCCTCAGAACCCCATAAGGTGGGCATCATAACCACGACAATCCAAAATTTCGATGTATTTTCATTCCCTCTGATAGTGAGGACAGCAGACTCATAAAGGTTAAGGATTTTAAGTATTTGTAGCACTGTAATGATTTAATATACAAGAAGATGGGTCTCGCTTATTTATAAATTTTGAATAAAACAGTTGTGGCCATTGATTGTTAGGCTTACTAATTTTAAATATAATCTTAAACTACTTATTATCCTATTATACATAAAGCAGATCCATGTTTACAAAGGTAAAGGCGGCTCAGGAAAGACTGAGAATTACAGATGTACAGCCTAACCTTTCTAATATGTCATGCTGTCAGACTGATTTTGAGATAATCTTAGAAAAGAGAGCAAAACATGTTATAGAACCTCTAGTTAGGTGAAGAACAAAGTGGATGCAGAAAATATAAGTAAATTCGAGATTAGTCACTGAAAAATAATGGGAGTGCAATGGGCAGCTGTCTATAGCTGGTATTGATATGGAAAAAAGCATTTTACTCAGTACCTAGAAATAATTTATGGAGATGTTTGGGAGAGGTTTATGGTTTCGGTGGAAGGCTGGGAGCCGCAATAAGGCACACATATGAGCCCATGCATGGATAATATATAAGGACAGGGTACAAAGTGATGATGTGGGTTAAACAGAGGGGTTCTTACTTTACTCTTATTTATTGCATATATAGACACTCTGATATTGGACTTTAAAGACAAATTTAGTATTGCAGAAGACATCATGACTTTTGCATAAATATTAACAATCACCAAACAACCTCAAGCACCAACAAATATCATGATAAGTAATACAGTTATAAAGAACATAGAGACATTCAAAGATCTAGGATGAGTTTTCACCATAGAGGTAATAAGAACAGCGAGGAGATCACCGGAAGAAAAAAGAAATACAATTAATTCTCTGGGACCCTTTACCCAATGATGAAAAATGCTTATGTATCAAAAAGCTATGTTTTAAGGATTGCTTACAACAATGAGGCTTATGGTTCGGAGAGTTGGACAGTGACAAGAAAAGACAGATGTAGAGTCAAGTCTCAGAGTTGGAAACAATGAGAACCAATGTACAGAAAACAAGAATAGATAGAAGAGATAGAGTTGGGAATGAGAATGTCAGCTGGCTAGTGGGAGTAGTTCCTGGAATGGATAAAACTGACATAGGACAACTGAGGTGGCTAGGTCATCTAATGAGATTGGACAGAAAAAGAATTGCCAAGAAGAGGAGATAGGGCCGGCCACCTGATGGGAGGAGATCAAGGGGTAGACCACGTAAATGCTGGAAGGATGGAGTTGGGGAGATCCTGACAAACAATAACTTGTTAACAATTGCACAGTTAAGAAGATAGGGAGTTTCTGCAGGTAGAAGAGAGTGGAGAAGATGACTGATTCCACTGACACTGGCTGAAAAGCATAACTGGGAGTGGATGTAGTAAGTAAGAAAGAACATAACGCAGGTACTGATATCTAGTGACAGCTGAATTACCAAAAACAAGGATTCCAAATAGCTTAATGGGTGTGTGACAAATGATTTCACTGAAAAGATAATATAAGGTGAAGACTGGGTTTATGGAGTTTTGTTGAAAAATCAGTCATAGAGTGATTGCTTTGCATGAATAAACTACATTATGTGGCTTTAAGAAGAGGCAGTACTCCAAAATCAAACTTCTCACCATTCTTCATCTTTGGCAATCTTCAAACAATGGCTGGGATTTTTGGTATGGTATTTCATCCCTTGGGTAGGTTACTGACTATCGTGGATATCCCTGGCTTTCAGGGTCCTGTTTTATGAAGTCAAAATAGTGGGGCTAGCTTATTGCACATTGCTTCCAGCTTTTTTTCGTGCAGATATCTTCTTTTTGAACCTTGCTATCACACATATGTCTGCCTTTCAAGCAGAATAGTATGAGTCTCACCACATAGCCAATTTTTTAGTTATCATATTCCCTTTACTTTATTTGTATTACCTTTACCTATTTATCTATTTTAATTTACTCTGTAATTCTCAATTTATTTTTGAATAGGTCATATTTCCTTATTAGAGCCATTGGACTTGTAGGGTTGCAACTTGGCATGGGATTAATGATAACAGCTATATTAACAGTGAAATGGATGGCTTCTGATAGAGGTGAACACTCTAGCACACTACTTACTCATGTAACTGCACAATTATGATGGTCATAACAGCCTAATGCAGAAGCAATATGGCCCCCCTTGTAGCCCTGTTTACAGACACCTTTCTCCACCTCAGTCAGAAAAAGGGCATGGAATAGGTGTCCTTAACATTATACACTTCACTAACTCTTCTTGTCTTGTAAATGCCCTGTGAGGACATTACATTCATGCAGTTGAGCAAAGAAACTAACGACAGCAAGTCCCTTCATAGTAAAATGCATCTTTGGTAACTGAATTCTGTTGCTCTCACTTAGACACGCTTTCCAGGACATTCCGATTGCCATGAGACAAGAAACATTTTTCTGGAGAGTATTGCCAGAAATCTTATTATATTTGTGTATTTACTCTGTTATAAAAAGTAAAGTGCTTAGAAATATTCCTGAATCTCCTGTTGATATCAATGATAAAAATAAATCCTTCTTACTGCGTGAATTCAAAGCTATGCTGCTTAGCGGAGAAACCTCAGTAGGCTTGGCATGAGCTATATAACTGATGATCTCCAAATTCCAAGTTTATCATGATCTAGTTATCATGAAGGCGATCTTCTAAATACCATATGAACAGAAGATCGGATGCATGCATCTTCTCTTTGACTACTGGCATCTCATAGATTAAAGTAATTACTCAGAAAGTTGTCCATAAGGACTTTATCACCTCAAGGACAGAACCACATCTTATAAGATCTCTTCTACAACTGGAGGTGTTGCTTCACGGACATAGGAAGGGTTGAAAAAGATATCAACTGTGTATCTTTCAATAACTCCTCTAAACTTGGCGAAGTACATTGTTTGGTGGCTGATGTATCTTAAGTGGCGCTTTCGCTGCCTTAATCATGACAGTACGATAAAAATGGCAGACTTTTACAACTCATTATGAAACTGCTGGGTATCGGTGTGTGGTTACTCTCACAGCAGTACTTACTGCCTGACGCCAAGTGTACTTAGAATAAACAATTATGTATGATTTTTTTTTAATTTGCATTTTATACCCAATAGCATTGTACTTGGTTAACACCAATGCTTCTATATGTAAACTTCATAAATTTGATGGTTACTGTTATATACTTGACCAGCAGCAACACAGTGATGCTGATAACTTTAGTGATTCTGCACTATTTTGTCTGGTTTCACAATTTGAAAATCTGGGACTATTTATTTTCATTTTCTTTAGTAGTGATTTGAATATCAGATTTAAAAAAGAGCTTAATATCATCTACTAATTAAAAAAGTCTAGCTTCCTCTGCTCTCTCTTGCTTCACATGTGCAAGCCTTAGCAGAGATCTAAAGTGGATCAGCAAGTGGTATTGTCACTGCGAATCAAGATGAACTCGAGCAAAGCCAAGACTTTATTTGATATTTGAGGTTATGCTGAGGCCTGGCCCTTGAGTCTGTGCACTCTGATATTTTACTTGTTGATTCTGGAGAGATGTAAATACTTGTTGCTGCCTTTACTCAAAATCTAATTTTTATGACAAAAGATTTTTATTTAGATCTGCAAAATGGGTAAATATTGATATAAAGCTTGCTGTTTTTGGTGGCCTGAATGAGCATGCTACAGGTTCTAGGTTCTGCTTTTACCACTCATGGAATACTGTTTACATCACTTGATGCCAGTAACCCACCAAGATCTAAATCATTAAACACCAGAAAATATTCTGTTTGTCAATCTTCGTTATTGATGGTGTTAATGATAAGATTAAAAGAGCTAATGCTAATTTAAAGTGCCCAGGCACAGTTGCTGTGGGTTTCCTGACTTGCGATGTTTTCAGCTTATATACCTATTTCTGCATTCTGCTTCATTAAAACTCATTTTGCATGTCTTCATTATTTACTGTTTTTCGGTGTTTCACATATGGTATTCTCCTCTGCAGAAGTCTGGTTTTGAGAGTTAATTACCTTCTTGACTAATTTCAGTTGAATGATTGTCCAGATTAAGCAATAATATTAGTAACAGTAGAAGCAGCCTTTATCATTAGCGTCTCAAATCAAGAATTTTTTAAAAATATTATTTAACCATTTGTCAAATGCTTGATAACATTACTATTTACAGAACTACTGAAGTTTCTCGGCTGATAACTCAGGCACACATCTTAGCGATCTACCACTAATCAGCAAAACTGACACAGTTCATGTTGACTTTGGTGAATCTTTGACAAAGTTTTAATTTAATAATGTGCAACAATATCAGAAAAGATAGACGATTTGTATGAACTTTCAAGTTAGATGCTTCCATTATTGGCAAAATTTTCATCTTTCAAATCATCCATGAGTACTTCTGTAATCCTACTAGGAGGAGTTACTATCTAATTCTTTTAGTTATAAGTATATGTGACATATTGTGATATGTTAATTTGATATATCTCTTCTGTAAATATTCTCAAGCCTCATTGGCGTCATACCCCTAAGAGAATCTAGAAAATTTGAATATGCAGTAGATGAATTCATTCACTCTTGAGCATAGAGAAACCATCTTTAATGCAGATAAACCAGGACTGACAGGTGCTTATCCAAAACGTTATCCAGTATCTTGATCTAAAGAGAAATATGATTATGAAAATGTCTAAATTAAAAAAACAACCTGACATGGCCAGCTCACGCCGAAAACCTTAGAAAACGTAGCTATTCATAACCTTAAAAATCAAGCGCATTTTCTATGAGAGAAATGAACTCCCTGTAGTCCTGCACACTCATTATGGATTTCTGTGAGTAAACAAATCACTTAGACCGCACCATAGCACAGATAAGATTGCTCGACTTGTGCTTGTTGTGGCAGCTTTCATCTGTTGTTATCTCCTTCAAAGTGTACTGACCTTTACACATCAGCCAGTACACATATTTGGAAATATTGACAAAATCCCAGAGCTCTTCCCAAGTGATCCAAAATGTGACACATCTGGCTGACTCTAAGTAGGGGTGTGATCCTAACACTCGCTTGTCGTGGTTCTCGGGACTCTACTACATTGCATCAAACTGTACAATATAGATGTGTTCAACCTGCATTCAGCCCTTTTCTTCTATCATTGTTTAGAGGGTATGAATGAATGCACTTGCTTGCTAGACACAGAAAAACCTGCTTTTCTATTTAAAGGGGTGGTTGGGGACAAGCCTAATAGTCAATATTCCCTACCGCCATGAATGTTTAACTGGGTATGTACTGTGTGGCCGATTTAGCACACATGTCCTGTTCCCTACCCAAACATGATTTCGATGGGCTCCTTAACTGGGTAATTAGTGAAATCTCTCCTTACGTATTTTTTAATATTATGTTTTTGATTGTCGCCTCTGCATTATGTAACAATGACTCTTAGCTAAGCATGGAAACATGGATTGAAATACTTTTAGATTTCACTATGATTCTCTCAGAAGAGAACAATAGTACCAATTGACTTTTCAAATCATGCTACTGATTTTATTGCGTCATATAAGTGAGAATAACTATGGTAACCTTGGAATAAGTATGGTGGTTAAAACGTAATATCAAAAACGTGATTTGAAAAAATTTGCCTGGAATATTTTTGCAAAAGTGAGATGTACACTCTGAGAGAACTATCATTCAAAATAAAATAGCTCATGTAATGAAATGCACTGCAAAACTATCATATCCCTGTTACGTAAACGCTCAGAACACTGAACACAAAATTTGTATTTCTGACTTTGAAGAACCCAGTGATTCCATTCCATAGCTGAACCATCTAGTACAGTTAAACAGAAATCACTGAACGGCCTCCAACAAGGCTTAACGTTTACCTCAATTTACAAGGAAGCTACGGCAACATGCGGTCTCCATGGAATTCTTGCATGTGTGGTTGTACTTAGGGTCGTAGCGATAGCTGTTGGCATTTCAAAGGAACGATAAGCAGCTTGCTCGTGCCATTACGCTAAAAATTATTGCATCAGTCGCCTTAATGTTTCAGACATATGGCATTTCGGAGTAATCAGGAAGTGGTATCTGGCAACTGTTTGCCAGGCGGCGCGGGTCCATTACGTGCCAAGTTGACAGACTTGCTCGGTGAGGGTTGCCCCAGAGCTAACAACAAGGCCGGGCCTAAGCTTAAACCAACAAATTAATCACTTGCTCATGGTATCATGTGGGTAATCAGTGTCCTGGTAGCTTAAGTAAACATTACATTTAAAGGAAATTACAATTATTATGATTTGTTTCTTATTTTTTTATGTTTATATATATATTATTTTTTTAGAATTATGTTATTATATTTTTTCTTGTGACCTGGCCTTCACCATTATTTTTCGTCTGAAGAGGGTTTTATTTTAGCACACAAAATTTGTAGGCCTATATGTTTTGCGTATGTAGCGTTAAAAGACAAAAGTATTTTTATTACTATTTATTGCGTCTTGTTGATCATAAGCAAAATTTAGAAAGGTGCTGAATATCAACTTATGTTTGGCTAGGCCTTTTGATCCCTGCCTGATTTGTGTATATCTGGGTATCCTACTATAAGCATTATGATTTTTGTTAATAAGGGTTAGTGTGCTATTAGATCTTTCATAATCAATAATGTTATTCATTTACAGTTGTTACGCAAATATATGATTGATCATTACAGTGCTGACTCGCCTCATAAAATTGTCCACTTGGCTTAATTCTGAGCCTGTATGCTTGAGGACTAGAGTATTCATGCCTTGAGAGAAAAATGTATATACTCTTCATGGTCAGGTACAACAGGAAAACAAAATTAATGTATTTCCATATATAATTTGCATCAAGAATAGTTAGTTGATGATACTGATAGTGAATAAAGTCGAGTTGATACGTAAACATTAAAAAAATTTCATTTGGCAGAAAAAAACAAAAAAACAAATTACACCAGTATTAGAGAACAACAAACCAGTATAAATAGAGAACAACAAATAGCCAGTTTTAGTTCATGGAAGATATTCATTCTGATATTCAGTGTGACCCCAAGAGCACCGACAACTCTGTTCACATATTATGTCGTTACCACTCCTTTATTCTAGGCCTACGTGACTCGCATTAAACCATTCATCTGTTAAAAAAATATATTCCAAATTTCTTTATTTGATATATCCCTCCTCTTCCATATTTAAAAAAAATATTCTATGGCAATATTCTATGTCAATTCGACGGTTTTTTATGATATTAAAAAGAAAACTGGCATAAATAGTCTCCTCAAAATTCGGCGTTCCAGGTGTGCCAACCGAATCTTACACTTCAATGCAGTTCATCACCCTTCGGTCAAGCGACATGTATTTAGTTTAGGAAAGGAAGCTATAGATTATATAATACTTTTGATAATTATATCTTATTTATTAAATTAAAATAACGTTCTTTCCTTTAACAGTAAGATCTTTAAACAGATGATAATCTGACAAAAGTAGATATGCCAAACTCAACTCACGTATGATTTGCGTAAAATAACAGCTCTTTATACAGGCGTTACTCTGTTAACACGGTTGGTAGGACTGTTCATATCTAAACATAATGAAATATTTCATAATGTTGCGGACAAAATACTTTAAAACCTGCACACAACAAGGTTTTTCCTGGCAGTTTTTTTTTTTTTTACTGAGGATAACTGATTGCAATTTTCATATTACAACAAACTTCTGAAACTAATTATATGGAAAATAAAAAAGAATAAAATATCCGAACGATCCTGAAAGTGATGCAATATGTAATGGTGTAATCGTACATATAAAAGCAAATATAAAACACTTCTCTTTCTCCTGCATCTGCTTACTGCGTATCGGGGTTAATTGTCGCATTAACATGCTTTTGAGGAACTTAATTCAGTCAAGGACTTGTCTAGACCTACCAGAAGTTTGATAATTCGTCAACTTCTCGACGTTACGAAAACTTTTTTGAACGAACTGATCATTCTTGTATGACAGTTACGGGAAACTTTACTTCTATAAACACTGTTCATATAAAAGATATAGAGAACACTGCGAAAAGAGGCAACTTGTAATAATCAACGATGTTTAGAGATCATTCTGTTGTCAAATCTGGTAACGGGAATTTGCAACGTTTAATGTTCTTAAAAAGTGTAAGCAATACGTAAAACACGTGATGGCTGAAATTATGCTAAAAAAATTATACTAAACTCTCAACCTCGTGTAAATTACCTGTTGATTTGTTTACTGTAAATATATTGTTTTTTTTTCAGTTACAAAATTTACACATCTATAAAATGTCAGTACCTTTAATATGCAGTTGCGTAGGAAATTTCTTTTTATTCCTAGAATCAGTCGGGGAGAGAGAGAGAGAGAGAGAGAGAGAGAGAGAGAGAGAGAGAGAGAGAGAGAGAGGATAAACTATTACAACAGGATTTTTTCTTACTTTCAAGTCTCGGGTGTTTTTCTTTCTGTACACTAGCGACGAGAGAACACTTTCCTCCTGCGAGGACAGAATAATCGAGACTGATTATAAGATAGTGGACTTGAGAGAGAGAGAGAGAGAGAGAGAGAGAGCTTGGTGTATAATACTGCACGCCTGTGGACTTTGGATTTTAGTTGCATGAGGGCGCTGCAGACTTCTTGTTGAGCCACTGTTGCCGTCAGGGTTGACAATCGTACGATAATTATCGTAATTGTACGATAATTGAAGGTCTGGTACGATGTACGATACCAACTATAGGTGTCGTACGCTCTTGTACGATAACTCTTGGCGTCTGGTTTAGGTTATAAAATATAATGTGCAATTCCAGTCAGTTTCTATGATCTTGATAATTTCCCTTTATGATTATTATCTTGGTATGTTGCAAATTAAGTATATTAAAAATATTATACTAAAAACCTAGCCTATTAAATAGAATCACGGCGTTCTTGCAAGCATTGGTGGGTCCTATACCTGATTGAACAGAAACGCACAATATAAGCCGGGCATTGCGTCATCGTAACCTGATGTAATCACGACCTTACGACAAGTAATAATACCGTAAAAATGGGAAATATACATTGACGTGATATGAATTTAGTAGAAATCTAGGCTTGAACTTGTAATAACTAGGTACTCCACTTGTCTATATAAATTTCAAGCAGTCAGTATCAGAGGGTCTGTCGTCTTTCTACAAGATTTGGAAATGGGAAACCAGTTTATAGTTAGTCTGACTCATTGTATCAACGAAGAAAGTTTTGAAGGATTTCACTGGTGTCAAAGTTACCATACTATTTTGATATCGAGTACAAGTGATGAAGAGAGTGATGTGGCAAGGACACCACCTAAATCCAAAAAGGTAACAAGATTTGTTTATATTTCCTTATTAGGTCACCTGTAATTCTGAGTGATATAAAAAAAATATATAAGTAAATAAACGGGTAAAGCGTAGCCAGATACGGAGTTTAAAAGGACAAAATATAGCAAGGCACGAAGACTAAGTTTTTATATATATATATATATATATATATATATATATATATATATATATATATATATATATATATATATATATATATATATATGGAGGATAATGAATATGTGAATTAAGTGTGACTTGTGATTTTTCTCAATTTTAGATGTGTTTGTTAAATAGGGTTGTGTCACTTTGACTCTTGAACATTTATCAGTAATGGGAAAAGGTAGTTAGGAAAACAAATATAAGTAATAATCTGATGCTGTATATTTTGCATATATTAGTTTAGGCCTAATCCAAGTGCTCATAGACAGCAGAAGTTTAGAAAAGAATGGGAATTGCTTATTGAATTTAAAAGCTGGTTGCAGGAAGTTCCTGATAATTCATTGAAAGCCCGATGTAAAGTCTGCAGTGTGACGATGGTAGCAGCATTAACAGTTATTACAAATCATAGCAAAGGACAAAAACATAGTCTTTTTGAAGGAGCAGCTACCAGTCAGCCTTCGGTATCCTCGATTTATAAGAAGCAAGTGAAAAAGCCTGTAGCTGAAATTAAATTATTTGGTGTCCTTGCCGAAATAATCTTCCTTTTCATGTGATGGATCACATGACGGATTTATTAAAGGACATTTTCCAAGATCCAGAGACGGTGAAAGCTCTCCAGTTAAAATGTACTAAAGCAACCGAAATTGTTAAAAATGTCATTGGTTTGTCTTATAAGGAAGAGCTTGCTGAGGAATTAAAAGAAAACAAATTTAGTGTACTCTGTGTTGAATCAACCGATATAGGTTCAGTCAAAACTTCGTGTGTTGTAATAAGGTTTTATGATAAGAATGTTGGGGCAGTTGAGTGTAAATTTTGGGAACTCTATAATGTCTATGATATTAATAATCCCGAACGTATTACAGAAGATGCCTCTGCTAAAAATCTTTTTGAAGGACTAATAAAAACATTCAACCAGTATGAAATTCTGGTTGCCAACATGATTGGGTTTGGTTCTGATGGATGCAACGTGATGATGGGATCCCAAAACTCTGTTACTAGTCGCTTCCGTCAACAATGTCCAGGGATTTTTATAACGAAATGTGTTTGCCACTCTGCACATCTCTGTGCAAGTGAAGCTTATAAGACACTCCCTAGATCCTGTGAAGATTTGGCCTGGGACATTTTTAATAATTTTAGATGTATATAGTAGTAAGAGGCAGAGCACATCAGTGCTGTTTCAAGAGTTTTTAACCTGAAACCACACATGATGTTACATCCATCCCAAACAAGTTGGCTTTCGTTGGTGGCTGTTGTGGGGTGTATATTAGAGCAATGGGAAGCCTTGAGGCTTTATTTCAATGATGCCTGGTTGTCCGAGAGAGTTATGTCTGCAGAATTCATTTTTAAAAGTCTTCATAATCCCTTTATTAAAGTCTTTTACCATTTTCTTGACTGGGTTTTGCCGAAGTTCACTAATTTCAATGCCTTTTTTTTTGTCAGACAAAATAGTTATTACGGCACTACATGAAAAAGTTTCATTGCTATAGAAGGAGTTATTATTTTCATTTATTGAAAGAGAGTACGTGGTAAAGACCAGACTTGAAACAGTGGATCCATGTAGACAAGAAAAGTACCTTGAGGATACTTCAGGTATACCTTAGTTTAACCAGACCACTGAGCTGATTAACAGCTCTCCTAGGGCTGGCCCGATACTGAAATGCACCTTTGGTGTCGGAGTAGGTGTTGAGCTTGACAGGTTAGATTTAAGGGAAAAAGACTTGTGACTTGGAAGATTTTTATAAATGATGTAGAGACTTCTTGAGAGTAGCTTGTTTAGAAATAAAGGAAAGGTATGGTTTTAGTGGCAAAGTGATCTCCAAGTTAAGCTGGTTTACGCCTGAAAATGCATTGTCCAATACATTTAGAGAAACAATTCCTTCCTTATACCCTATCATTTTCGAATGTCCTTTAATTATGTCGCCAGATGATAAGTCACTGATGCAAAGAATAGATGACCAATGGAGACTTCTTCCAGTATTTAAAAGTTCATTTGTCACTGATGATAAGATATTAGCTGATAAGTTCTGGGTTGAGATTTTGAAGAGAGAGGAGGATGACTTTCCTGATCTTGCAAATTTCGCTCCCAATATTTTAAGTTTACCTCACTCAAATGTGAATGTGAAAAAGTTTTTAGCAAGATAAATCTTTATAAAACTAGACTAGAGTAAGAAACAGACTGAATACTGATACTGTTAACGGTGCTTTGTTAACTGCAGAATGTGTCGAAAGACAAGAATCCTGTATTAACTTTAGACCGTCAAGTGACGTGAAAGCACGAGTTAGAAATACGAGTTGTTCACTATTGTACAAAAAAGTAAGAGAAGATCAGGATGAATAAAGTCATACCTCTCTCTCTCTCTCTCTCTTTCTCTTCTGAATCTCTCTCTTCTCTCTCTCTCTCTTTCTCGCTGATATGTTTTGTATTTGAATCATCATTGATTTATTTTTGTATGGGAATAATTAGTTTTCTTTCGGTGAGTTTATAGCAGTTTTATTTTAATTTCATTCAAGAAAAAGTAATTTTGATTTTTTTGTAATAGATCATATTCATATTTTTGTATTTAGATTCTAGACAAATTAGAGAAACTGTGATTTTGACAAGTATGTTTCATTAAAGGAGGAACAGGATATCCAGAAGACGTGGTAAAATTGCAGACATTATTATTTCTTAGGAATCAACAGAGGCACAGCCGAGCTTTCGGGAATACGTAACTTTTCCCATCATCAGGGCCACTTATCTAAAGAACTACATAAAAAATAAAGAGAAACAGTAAGAAAACTATACCGATTGACTAAATCTTAAAATATTAAAACAGTTATATATAACTGACAAAACTTTAAAATACATAATAATATAAAGTAAAAAAGGAACATAAAAACCTAAGTTAACTGCAAAACAGCAATGACTAATTAATAAGTCACGTAATAAACAGAAATCGTCAAATAAAATCACTGAGAAGATACATATTGAGAGAGAGAAAAAAAAACAACGAATATTCAAAATAATAAAAAATAATAATATAGTACAAAATACTGGAGAACCTACTGTTCATGTCGTAGTTAAATGATAACGGGGCGAGTTAGGAGACTGCAAATGGAAGAGGGTGAAATGGTGTGAGAAAAAAAGCAAACTATGCAATGATCAATGGAACAGAGGTGGTTTGGCTATTGAGTGTTGGTGATTATGGAGGGACTTTAAAAAGGGAAGCGAATGGCTGTTTTTGTTTGTCCGAGTATTTGAAAATCACTGTATTGTATGTGATGGTGGCAAGATATAGCATGAAGTCTAATTGCACTATTTTCTTTTTGTTAAAGCTAAGCCTGTACGGTGGCTGACACCCCTATGAGAGTCGATGACCTTAAGTAGGCGCTTGTACATCCCAATGCAGGTCCCAAAAATTATATTTAGGGCAATTAAACTTGTTAACTATGCAGGTACGCATCAACTCCGGGAGGGTGTCTTTCACGCGGAACAGTCTTCCGATTGTAAGAGGGTTATTAAAAGTAAATCTGAAGTCAACATACGGATACAGATGGCTCAAGAGTGACAATAACTTTCGTTTGATTAGGGCAGAATTGTTAGTGAAGGGTAGAGAAACATACATTATCTTTTTGGGAACGGTGCAGACTGCAGATTTTGGCTTAAAAATATTCTCTAAAAATTCTTTAGCGATTTTATTGAACATGTTGAAGGGATAGCAATTATTCTTAAAATACGTCTCTAAAAACTGAACTTCCAGTTTCATTAAATAAGTATATTAAAATATCTTTCAATAACTCTTTTATCCTACTCCTTATTATGTTATGTTGAAAGTGCGCACGATAATTCATTTAAAAATACGATATGTTTCTGCGATAATTTTGGATGAAAAGCGATAAATTAAGACCCATGTACGATTATCCAGTGGGAAAAAAATCTGGCAATGCCGTTCCCATATTATATTAGCACTTTTTTCTCCTTAGTACCCAGCACCATCCACCTTAACGTTCTCATTATTGTATTATCCCATCTACTGAACATCATAATCAGCATCCCATTTCCTCCTTAAAAATCCATAATATTCCATATTCCATACAATAGGCCTATCATGCACTCTCGGACTTCTGTAGGTGCTACTTTGGCTTATTATCTACGCGTCACCCACTCCGAGGTGCTAGTACTAAACATGGCGGAAGCTCCTTTGGACGCCGTGTTTAGTACTAGCCCCTCGGGGATCAGAGATTATATACACCCATTTCTATACTGTATGGTCCACAAATTTTATTAAAAACGATATCTTCGCGCGGCCGTCTACTTTACATTTACCACACGGTGTTTACAGCTGGTCCACTAAGGTAGATTCTTGGGCTTACGAGACGTATGTTTGGCGGCCTCTGATTGGCTGGTACCGGGAGGTAGGCGGCTGCCCCACTCTCATTTTTATGCCTGTAGCTCAGAAAACTAGCAGTATGTTTATATTTCTTCATTTATCACGTTTTGCACAAGATAGGAAAGTTTTGTCATATCATAGGATTCGGTATTAATTGTACAAGTAAATCATGATTTCTTGCAATCAGTAAGATAAAACACAAAGGAATTACAACGAGTAAAAGTGAAGAGAGAAACATTTAATTATTCATGCCTGTTTTTATTTATCGTCGGATTTTACATCATTCATGCGATCAGGATAAAATAAAACTTGTGTTTTCATACAATAAATTCACCCTAAATACGCTGGTGCTTTCAGATTTTAGATGCGTGTGATATGTGAAGAGAAAATGAAGAATATGTCTTATATGTTGTTGCATCCGTTCTTGACTCAGTTTGGCAGTCGTGCCGAGAGAAGGTGATCTGCAAACAGCGAGATCGTTGAGGCGCCATTGACAGTTGCCAGTTAGCGATATGAGAGTTTGCAGTTTTGACAATTCTCTAAAGAACAGAGAAACGGAGGCAGGAAGGAAATATGAAGCCTGGCTGTAGAGGTGATTACAGTTAGCTCCGTGTTTTAACCCTAGAAATACCATGTCTTTCTGGAGAATCCTATCGTAAAAGAAACTCCAAGGCCTGCTACATAAATGGTAAAGCTTATGCCAGTGGTGACTGAATGTGGGAGAGATGTACAATCTCACCTCTTTACGTAAATGACATTCTAAACTTATGAACTTTCGCTTTGTATAGCAATGAATTCATTAATACTTTTTCGTGAATTTGGCCATCCAATAGATATTCAAGAAACACTATAAGCACAAAGATGAATAAATGAGTAAGTATTTATATATTAAACATCATAAGTACATATCCAACAACTGTTATAAGATTCTACAAAATCGCGTGCCATGATTGAAGTCACTTAACATTCAAAAATATTCCGTGCAGTTTAAAATTCAGTAACATTCGCAGGAAGATAATTCGGCGGACTTAACAATTTTCCCACACTAACTTACTAGGAAATCAGTCCACTTTCCATGAGCTCATCAAAAACTGCCAGAAAGCGAGGTTTGCATAAGGGATTAGTTTTGAGCTTTTTCATAGCGAGGACTCTAAAGTCCTGCATGAGGGTCTCGAGATCTGTGTCAGAGAACTCTGGAGTTTCTTCAGGTTCTGTCAAAATAGCTGGTATGATCATAACGGCGAAAAGCAAACCAAATGTGTTTTTGCTTCTGAATTCCTCCGCGATTTCCTCTTCGGTAAAATGCATTGGCATGTTACCTCCTTCGAGGACTCTTTTATAGGCTGAATAGTAAAGGGACATAAAATGGTCAAGGTTTGGTTTTCTCACATCTCCGGTGACACTTGTATACAAGAAGTAATTCAAGTCACACCCAATCGAAGCTTCACGACACGCCTGAAGGTCAACTAACATAACTTCTACTGGATGACCTTCCTCGTCATATCTGAAAAGAGAACAACCCCCGACTGTTAATCATTCCTCATGCACATGCGACAGTACCAAAATACTCGAGAATTAAAGCACAGTTAGGAGTTATTTAGTCAGTAACAGAAGCTAAGAAAACTAGCATTTGTAGGCAAGCGAGGTTTTAGCCAAAATATCAAAATTTGTACATAAAGGTCTATAGCAATTTTAACAGGTACATTTATGTTTACTTGAGTGCGCACTCCACATTTTGAGTGGACGATAGGGCCACAAAATGGAAAAATGCACCCCTAAATGACTTATCAACCTCCTTCCCTGAGACTAATTACAATCATTACTTGTTCTTGAATGATGACTGCTTTGGGCAGCTATCTTATAAGAGATTTCTTGAGTTCTAGGGCTTCCAGCAAGCACCAGTTCCCATGAAACATCTATTTAAAAAAGAAAACTTCTTTACTTTGAAGGTGCTGAATGTGTTTTGAGGTGCCACAGCGCTTAGTTACACCAAAGTGAAATTCATGATGTTCTGCGTTAAAAAAAAAAAAAAAAAAGGCGATTGCGTCTGGTGTTGTTGAGAGGAACAGGACAGAGAGGGCAGTTCTTGTTGTGTGCAGATGACTGCATTATAAAAGAATACCGAGTTCTTTAGGGTAGATTGTTTTGTAAGAACCTGAGTGTAGCAGCATTAAAAGATTATGACAGAAACTATACATGAATTAGAAATGGAAAATTAAATGAAACAACAATTTTCTGGGAATCTGATTCTATCCCTGGCTGGATTTGGAGAAAGAAAAAGGGTGGTTGTGCAGGGAGATCTGGCCCATCGTAAAAATAAAATAAAACAGAAATAAGTAAAAATCCGTATATGTTGAAATATACAAATGCTGGTGATAAACAGGTAGCGTGGCTAGCAGACTTGCAGTATCTGGAGAGAGTTCGGACACAAATAATCTACTGGAAATGTGCTGTGAAAAGAGTAATATTTGTCAATGTGGATTCAAAAGCACACCATTAGCCTTTTCATACAACAGAGAAAATGATGAAGAAGAGAGGTTTTTGGGTGTGATCACCATAGATTATATGGAAGATGAGTTCACAGCTGCAACTGAAAGACAGGCGTGACCGAAATTTACCTAATCTTTAGTGATAGAAAGGAAAATGAACATAGTCATAAAATACCTTTGAATGAAGAGAAATTATCTAAATTATAGCTGCAAGTTCAAGACCCCAGCACGAGGCTATACAAGTAATGAGAACAAATAAGTTTATTAAGAAAAGGTGAGGACAGAATATATTATGGACGTGGAAAGAAAATAGGACAGGTTTGAAGTTGCTGGAATGGAAGGAGGGATTAGGAAAATGCAAAAAATAGAATGAGCGATTCAGCAAATTTGAATTAAGAGTTTTGAAGTATAATTGAAGGGAAGAATGGAGGATGAAGTAGTGAGGAAAAATGGGTATAGTTCTGAAGTGATAGGAGCAGAAAGTGAGAGATGGAGAACTTGCTGCTAAAAAAAAGTTAAATATACCTTAGTTTAACCAGACCACTGAGCTGATTAACAGCTCTCCTAGGGCTGGCCCGAAGGATTAGACTTAATTAACGTGGCTAAGGACCAATTGGATACCTAGCAACGGGACCCACAGCATATTGTGGAATCCAAACCACATTATACCGAGAAATGAATTTCTAACACCAGAAATAAATTCCTCTAATTCTTCAGTGGCCGGCCGTAGAATCGAACGCAGGCCTAGAAGAGTGCTAGGCGAGTACGGTATCGATCCATCCAATGAAGAACTTACCTGCTGCTAAGGTCAGTGAGGAAAGGTGCTGGAGTGGATAAACTAAGTTATCACGGGAGCAGAGGAGTTCGCACCAGGCGGAGGCGACTATTGCAGTGAGCATGTGCAGATACGCTACTGCTGATCGTTTTATGTTGTGGTTTTTGTTGAAAGTGCTCAACAATAGAAGGCTAACCTTCATTCAGCCGTTAAAAGATGAAGGGGTTATCTTCTAATGAAACATTAGATGTTGCCACGTTCATGCAGCAGTGAAAGGAAAAGAATGGCTCTAATTATGACCAAGATAACTGCAACTGACTTACAAGGGGGCTGCGCTTTGGTGAACAGAATATGTAATAGTGATTATACTCAAATTACCATAACATTAAGGGTTTAAGACAAACTTAGAATGTCACTTAAAAGTATAATTCACTAAGTAATCAGCAGAGAAAATATTTACAGGAGCTATCAATGGAGCTCCTTGCCACTATTCAAATTACTTTACTAGATTCATAAATCACTAAGCAGTGTCACGATATGATGCAAGGATGGGAGAGGATCCTAGAATGTGCAGGATGGGGTGCAGTAATCGAGGTGGGAGCACACTGTAATTTCCAGATATCTTGACCAGATATGGCACTTGTAGTTTGCAAGATGATGGCACCGTTGACCCACAGGGAATTCCACACAACAGGTACTCGAAACATGGATCTGCAAGACCAGGGATGTTGAAATGTAGAAGGAAATGGAATGACACTTATCTTGGAATACGTAAGAAATAGCAAGGCACTCGTATCACTCTTTTACTGTGTACTGGCACTTGTGATCAAGGCGAAGTTAGAATTAACACTAGTATTCCAAAATATTGAATATCAAAGCACCATGGTCAAAATCACATGAGTCTCAGAGGGAGAGCTGCAAAGGGGTAGGCTATGGAAAGAGGAAAACAGGTAGAAAATAGGATAAGGCTAAAATGATGAGGTCGAACAATCAACTTCCAATCACATTACTTTAGTCCGTGGACAAGACATGAAGGCATTCAGAGCCAGGTTCCCACAGCAGGGCGTCAGGGGAAGCTGCGTTGAGTACTCTCCCCCACCACAGAGGGAGTAGACGAAGCAAAGGGCGCTGGCAATGTGCAGAGGCATCAGCGCTCAGGAGTGACGGCATCAGAGAGAAGTCTAGGGGCGCACGATCAGAGCCCCTTGACAGACAGACTTCTTGGCTGATAGACAAGATACACCGACGGTGGTCATGTTTAGACAGTTTCTTCGTAATTGGTTCATCTATTATCCTCGGCTTGGGGACGCTGCAAATCCTGCCAGGTACCTGGAAAGGCCGTCGAAGGTCGGACAATAAAAGCCTCGAGGAAGGAAGGGTACAATGCGGAGATACTTAGCGAGAAGGAGCGAGGATGAGTGGGAGGAGTCCCAGGTGGGTCAGGTCAAGCTGGTGACCTTAATGGCATGACAGGTAAAAGCAATGAGGGGCAGGTTCTCAGGGAGATCTCGTGATGAGATTGACTGGGGGCGGTTAACAATAGGCTAACTCTCAAAGAGTCTGCATAAATATGTAACGGGCTTCTGATTTTCCCTGCAAGCAAAGATTACTATGGTCAGGTCAGGGGTTGATAATGATTTTGGGTACAGTCATAAAATCATCTCATTTGACACCTGGTCTTTGTTACTGGAGGGTAAGGCAAGGGAGAAATGTCAAGTGGACTTTAGCAAAGCATTTAGTACTGCTTTTAATTTTTACGTTGTTATCTTTCTGCCCTTTCTTCTCTTGCTCTTTCTTTTTCTTCTTCTGTTGCTTTTTCTTCTTCTCTTTCCTTTCCTTTCCCTTTTTTCTCTGTCTTCTCTTTCTCTTTCTGCATGCATTTTCAGCTTAATCAAATTTTCTTCTGCTTCTGTACGTCTAAGCTCTGCTTCTGCATCACTTTTCTCTTTCTTTTGCTCATGTTTATTTATAAATTCTGCCTCAGCTGCATTCAACAACTTTTGTGTCTCTCCTAACTCTTCATCTATTTTACCAGAGTCCATCAATACTTGGATTGCAGTACATTTGATTTGTGCCTTAATCATACCACTAGCCACATTACCCCCACTTGCCACTGCTAAAGCAGTCCACTGTGCCTTAGTCAGGTTGGATTCAGATAACTCTTGGATATAAGGAGCTGCTAAAAGCTTCTGAACATCGAACAGAGTCATTTTCTCTAAGTTACTCAACTAAATAATTCACAATACGAAGCAAAAAATAACTATGTGGTCACTCTCCTATCAAAATATATCCCTAACACCACCAGTATAAACCATAAACCAGACTGATATTTTGTTTTGTTCCCGGGTCTCTGGGCACCAAATAATATTGTCACGATGCGTACCAAGTACCTGGTTATTACACAACTAATTTCAAAATTCAAAAATTTACCTCACTTCAGCCAGATGCCTGAACTCTCATAACAATAGGAAATTACGACTGAATACCCAAAAGGTAACAGTGGTCCCTTAAAAAACTCATTAATCACATGAAAAATCAAACTAGGGTTATCAGGATTAGTGTGAGGTATCCACTATAAAACAAGTAATATACTGGAATAAAAGGGCATCACTCCATCAAACAACTTTAATCGTTTCCCTGGTCTTAATTCACTTTAGCAAAACTAAAAGAGCAAAACATGTTTATCACTTTGCCCTATGCACACACAATCCTATTCACTAGTGGTCAATAAATGAAACACCGTTTTTTGAAAAATATTAAATAAAAAATTTATTTTTTAAATTCAAAATTTATAATTAGAATTCACAATCTGAAAAATTTACTCTTACTTGAAAACAACACAAAACTTAATTAATTCTTGAATTAAATTATGAAACAAAACTAATTCACAAAAACTTTAATTTATCAGGAGTTTAAATTAATCAAGAAAAATTTAAACTATCGAGAATTACTCAAGATTTGAGAAGAAAACCTTAATAAATGAAAAATGAAATCAAGTATGTAATGTTAAATTACCAAGAAATATTTAAAATGCTACATAAATAAATGTTACATCACAAACATAAAAAAGGTAGGAAAATGTGTCATATACAGTATATTGTGTGTGCATGCGTATGAGGGGAATGTGACTGGGGAGGGATTTGGGGTTATTATTTATATTTATAATGCCTAGTTACTTAGGGGATGGTTAATTATGTACTTTATAATTTACATAATGCAATTCCATTGTGAAACGACATCATTACATTAGTTTTGCATTTTTTCTTGTTCTTATGGGTCTAATAAATTTATTGATTTCTTCCGAAGCATTTGGTTGGGGATTGTTATAAAGTGACCTTGACCTTGTGTTCTTCCCCTCAGGCAGTTGGTGGGGAGGGCTTGTTCTAACTCCTTCCATCTGGACGTTCAGTGTCGGCTTGGTTGTTATATAAACAGCCTTTGTTATTGTTAGATACCGACATGTGTTGCTTTTGCATTTTATTCTGGTGTTGTCTATCAGTTCTTGCAATGCTGGTTTCTTCTTGTGTTTGTCTCTTTGTCTGACTTTTTTCATATTTTCTCACTTTTACATTCAGTCTTTTTTCAAAAATCTGGATAAGGAAAACCGATCTGGGTGTGGTCAGAATCCACATTGGTATTCATCTCCTTGGGCATAGATCCACCAGCTGTTGTCTTTCACCTCCCCAGGGCATAGACCTCATTGGTATTTCTTCCTCGGCTTTTGTCGAGTATGTTCATTCAGAAGGCTATAGTGGTATGCAATAGTAAAATATTGAAGAATTTATGGTGATTACGAAATCCATAGCTGTATATACATATGCAAATGTAATAATAACATGAGCTTTCGCATGTTTCCAAACATACTTCTTCATATGTACAATGAAATATTAAAATAGTCAAGATTAATTAAGCAGAAGTGAAAAGTCAATCTTAAAATGAACATTCAGTAGTTATAAGGTAATTCAGAGGTTAATTTGCTATGGATAATTGCCTAGCAAGTATAAATTTTGTGACTATTGATTCTATATTCTCAACGATCTCCGGGCAATATAGTTTATATTATCGTGATTATCTTGTTCAGTAGTTAGCATCGGCGCCCTAAGCATGACTTTTTTGTGACTTTTTTACCTGGATTCATCAACAACTCTTTACCATATTTCTACGGACTCGCCATAACCCATAAGAAAGGCATTTTCTGACTCACAGTTTTGTGAAATTAAGTCTCGTTCATTTTCACTCTGTCAGAAACTTAGCGGGTTTGCTGACACATTTCCTAGGTAGAGGACTCTATTCAGAAATTCTATAAATTAAATATTACAGTGAACGACATAACGCTCATAAGCCAGGACGCGGAATCATTATTCACAAAGGTTCCTGTAAACGACATCCTGAATTTCATAAGGGAAAAAGTCAACTCCTTACGAAGACCTATTTCCTCTGGGCAGTGAAAAAAAAAAAAGTTAAATTAATCAAGTTCCGTGTAACCAATAACATGCCCTCTTTTAACTGAAAGGTTTACAAAGATTTGAATGTGGGATAGGCAGCCTGCTATTCCTCTTGAAGCCAATGTCTGCATGTACTAAATGACTCAGTCCCAAAGCGGTTTGGTGCGACACGTTAATGACATTTTCACGTTCTGGAATAATAGTTGAGAAGATTTTGGTATCTATTTGCAGCAAAATGAATTTACTTCTAGCATTACGTTCAAAACTGAATGAGAAAAGGACAGGAACTAGCCTTCTTAGATATATCAATAGGGAATCATTCAAGTACAGTTTCAACGTCTATAGAAGACCAGTTTTCTCTATTTCCTGCATTCATTTCCTAACTATCATGACATTGCAATGTCAGTGAAGACTGGGGTATCAGTGTACTTTTTTTCTCGGGGGACCAGGAACCTGTTCTGACGGTTACATAGACAAACGAGTCGATTTCATCAGTAAACAACACAACCAGCTGCCTCACTGTGACGGCGGAAAAGCCATTAACCAAGCCAGTAAGACGGATCTCTCTTCAAACCAATGGGCATAACAAAATAAGGGATATACCGGCAAAATAAAACTCCCGTACGTAGAGGCATTAAGAACAAGTCTATATGGACATCGAACCTGACTACCCTTCTGCTTTCATATCGAAGAATCGTAGAAAATGCTCTTATTAATGTCCAACAAAATAAAAGAGTATTATGCCTATACGGCAGTGTTGATATCAACTTACACCTTTCTTGATGGGTCAGTTGTCAAAAGTCACTGTAAATCAGCCCATGGTCAAAAGTGCAACATTGTTTCTAAATAAAGCAACGTTTCGAATACCACTGGTAACGAATCACTTATCAGTTATAATTCCTCTGGTTGTAAGCTATTCGTGAGGTATAGTGAATTAGACAATAAACGATATTTATGGCTTATATATATATATATATATATATATATATATATATATATATATATATATATATATATATATATATATATGTGTGTGTGTGTGTGTGTGTGTGTGTGTGTGTGATCATATTTTTAAGAGCTCCACCTAATGTAGTGAACTGGATATTTTATGATATTTGTGGCCTAATGTTTGTGAATATAAGAAAAACCCTTAGTGTATAAGACAAATTCGGCAAATGCATAATTAGCCACGCGTTACAAATTTACCAATCAGCTATCATGGTGAAGATGGGTTGATATCGATTCTAAGTACAGGCGTGTACAGCAGAGCCGATGTCACCTTATACCTCTCTTGAGAACTGGTGACGAAACATTTATTAATCATAATTCCTCTTGGATGTAAGTTGTTATTCCCGAGGCGTAGTGAACTGGATATTACAGTATATTGGTGGCTTAATATCTTTTATCTATCTATCTATCTATCTGTATATATATATATATATATATATATATATATATATATATATATATATATAATCCACATGATCATATTTTCCAGAGCTCCATATACATATACACACGCACACACATACACACACACACACACACACACACATATATATATATATATATATATATATATATATATATATATATATATATATATATATATATATATATATATATATATATATATATATATATATATATATATATATATATATATGTATGTATGTACGTATAATATTGATGATAATAGTTTTCATAGCGCCACCTAATACTATCGAAACAGGATTCGAATATCAGGCGATGATCGAACAATATGATCTGGTTTCAGTAAATTCATTGACCACTGTTCGAATTAGCCGCTAATTATATAACTTACGACATATATAAATTATTTATTTAATGCCACTTTGTCCTCCTACCTCCTCAATTTCCCCAAAATTTTGGGATATATTTATCACTGCAAGCCTTGAATCCATATGGCAAATCGTTGAAGGTGGCCTTTTACCGTAGCAGATTACGAACCTACGCACCTTTATTATTTTAGTAATAAATTTAATTATAAAAATTACCTTGCATTCATCGGTGCGAGTTGATAAGCTCACCGTTGAATCACCTTAACAAAGTGTTCTATACTATTTTTGTCTATGACCATGTCATTGTGACGCCATGTTGCATTAACTAATAATATAATGATATTATCCTTTGTTTCAGCTCCGTACCATATACGATGAACGATAAGATGAACACAGTACAGTATTCTAAATTAAGTACGCTACTAAAAAATTATATCCATGAACTCTTATGCCCAAGCGCTGCTGAAAACAACAGCAACGACTATAATAATAATAATAATAATAATAATAATAATAATAATAATAATAATAATAATAATAATTCCAGATAAAGACCAAACACCGAAACATAATTCAGGTAGTTTGCTAAAAAGGAAGAGTAAATGGCAAATATCTATAATAATAATAATAATAATGATAATAATAATAATAATAATAATAATAATAATAATAATAATAATAATTTTTTCAGATGGGCTAACTACTGATGCATAATTGGGGTAGTTCGCTAAAAAGGAAGAGTGCCCGGCAACTCTCAATAATAATAATAATAATAATAATAATAATAATAATAATAATAATAATAATAATAATAATAATTATTATTATTATTATTATTATTATTATTATTATTATATTTCTGTCGATTTTCTGATCATCGCCTTGAACTTCTTCGGTGGCGAAAGGGCGATAAATTGACGTCCCACAAACAGGTAGTTGCAGTGGTCGTTGGCAGTTATCCTCAAGAACAGCTTGTTGAGTCTCCGGCTTGGTAAGACAGGTTTCGTTGATACTACACGCGACTGTCTCGTTCATTTGCGTTTGGGTTCTCGGCCGTGCTGTACTGGACGGTGGTTGGTTTCACTTTGGTTTTATGTACAGTCATCCACAGGGATGATTCCTTCACTGACGGTCCCTTGTACATTTTCAAAGTAAGGTGCTTTTTATATTTTGTAATGGATTGCGTTTTCTCGTCAGTATCGTAGCTCCTGCAGAATGGAGTAGTTCTATTTTAAATTTGCTTTCAATCTTCACTTCAGGCGATATTTTGTTGTATGGTCTTGGTACGCAGTGTACAAATGCTCTCTAGCCTGACTTCGTTTGTTCTAGATTGAAATCGCCTATTTGCTTCACGTGCATGTTTTGTTACAATGAGTTTTGCGTGTAACCAATATTCATTTGAGGTATAGAGAAGCTTGAGCGGTTTCTCATGTGTTATTGTGATTAGACTTTGCAAGACTTTAGGCGTGAAGGCGTGCTTCAAGGTTTGCTGGGTTGGTGAGTGGGTCCTATTGCCAGCTTCGCGTTTTTTTCTCAAATATTTAGTTTGTGGTATTTGAGATATAACTTTGTTGTTGTATGGAAGTTTTAAGTTTGCGGGTTTTTTATATTCAAATATTGTTATTTTCGATTCTTTGTAAATTGCTACAATCACTGTTCAAAATGTTTGTTTGGTATTGTTGTAATTGCGTTTCAACATGGTATTAAGACTGTTTTGAAGGTTATTCATTACTAAGCTGAGCTAGATCGCTTTGAGTGGTAATTCTATGCACTTTGAACCATACTAGCAATCTTATGCAGTGATACGGATATTTTAATTTTAATTTTCTACTGCAATAGAGCAAGTCTTAAGATGTAGTAGGGTTTAAAGTTTCTTGAGGATTAGGGAGGCCCAACTAGACTGCCTTAGCTTTCCTATTATGGGGTGTACTAAGTAGATTTTAACTTAATTATTGTAGGTTTAAGTGGCAATAAACTAGTAATAACGCTTATCAGTATTTATAAAGCCATGCTTGCTGCTCCTTGTCTTAGTATTTTGAACTTATCAGATGGCCCAGCTGATTGTAACCAATAGTCAGCCTTTGGTTCTTTCCACTTGCTAGAACATTTTCGGCTTTAATATGTAATTTTTTTTCAGGTCAGGGTATAGTTAGATAAGCGTGCCACAACGAGTTATTGCGTTCTTAGATGTACCGATACCTTATGACAAAAAACATGATTAATGGGTGAGTATTTCTTGTTTTTATTTGAGTGATTTGAGTAACCCCCAAACATTTTTGAAATTAGTTTTTTCAGATTCAAAACTCTTAAGTTTTCATTTTAAGTTCATTCTTTGTTTTAATGCATTTAGTTTATTTTCTTAGCCTTAAAACTTTAGTTTTTGAGAATTTTGAAAATTTTTTTCATCAGAATTGCAAAGTTTAACTTTTCCAGCTCTGAACATTTCAAGAAATTTTAGCATTTTTCATTTTCAGAACTGTTTTAAATTAAGTTAATTTTTATTTTTGATTAGTTATATTTCAGCATCAAAAGTTTGTTGTGTGTGGAAGTTTGTTGTGTGTGGAAGTTTGTTGTGTGTGGAAGTTTGTTGTGTGTGGAAGTTTGTTGTGTGTGGAAGTTTGTTGTGTGTGGAAGTTTGTTGTGTGTGGAAGTTTGTTGTGTGTGGAAGTTTGAGTAAATCTAGTATATTTTTTCAAGTTAGTGGATTTAAGCATGTTTACTGTATATTAAACTTTTGCCCTGTGGTTTGATCTTGTAATTTCAGTTATTTTTTTAAATTGTGAAGTTTAGTAAAGTCTCTACTTTGGAAATTTAAGTTTTTGAACACTGATAATTTTTAAAGCTCGTGAGTAATTTCAGCTGCACAAGTAAAGTAAATCTAATATTTTATTTATGTTAGTGGATTTAAACATGTTTACTGTGTAAACTTTTGCCCTGTGGTTTGATCTTGTAATTTCAGCTAATTGTTTTTAAATTGTGAAGTTTAGTAAAGTCTGTACTTTGGAATTTTGAAGTTTTTGAACATTGATAATTTTTAAAGCTCTTGAGTAATTATTTCAGCTGCACAAGTAGTGAGTTTTGCGTGTAAAGTAAAGTGTGTTTTGCGTGTAAAGTAAAGTGTGTTTTGCGTGTAAAGTAAAGTGTGTTTTGCGTGTAAAGTAAAGTGTGTTTTGCGTGTAAAGTAAAGTGAGTTTTGCGTGTAAAGTAAAGTGTGTTTTGCGTGTAAAGTAAAGTGTGTTTTGCGTGTAAAAAGTAAAGTGTGTTTTGCGTGTAAAGTAAAGTGTGTTTTGCGTGTAAAGTAAAGTGTGTTTTGCGTGTAAAGTAAAGTGTGTTTTGCGTGTAAAGTAAAGTGAGTTTTGCGTGTAAAGTAAAGTGAGTTTTGCGTGTAAAGTAAAGTGAGTTTTGCGTGTAAAGTAAAGTGAGTTTTGCGTGTAAAGTAAAGTGAGTTTTTGCGTGTAAAGCAAAGTGAGTTTTGCGTGTAAAGTAAAGTGAGTTTTGCGTGTAAAGTAAAGTGAGTTTCACCATGTAAAGTAAAGTGAAGTGTCAAAAAGTAAAGTGAGTTTTGCGTGTAAAGTAAAGTGAGTTTTCAAAAAAAGCAAAGTGAGTTTTGCGTGTAAAGTAAAGTAATTTAAATTCATCCAACTTCTTCCATAGTCCACCTTTGCCGGGGTGGTTTGCCACTTGCCAGGCTTAAAGGTGGACTTTCACGTTGTGCATGGTGACTTGTTCACCATGCACAACAGGAAGTTAAAAACAAGCATGGTGACTTTGTCGCCATGCACAACAGGGATTTCAAACCAACCAACTTCTTACTTAGGCTAGAACTGCATGGTTTATAGTTTGTGTAGCTAGCACTTAATGGGAAGTTGGGTATGGAACTTGAAATATAGGGTAGGCTAGAATAGGGTGAAGAACGTGCTAATTTTATATAGTTGGAGGGGTTAGGATAAAGGTAATAAATGCTAAAGTTCCTCGTAAGGATGCTGGGAATTAAAAACGTGTTAGTCAGACGTAGGGAGACATTTGACCGTGCAGGTTATTAATAGAGGGTATTACAGTACTTGAGCCCTTTTGGTCATGGGATGGTAAGTTTGAATGTATTAGTGGAGCTGAGAATAGGGTAGGGTAACTGACATACTTTTATAATTCAGAATTTCATTCCCACTAGTAAATAGGAAATACAGGTGATAGGTGGATCTTAACTATTTTCCAAGAGGCCTAGGTCATGGGAAGTTAGTTTTTCTGACTGGATTATGTGGACTTGTCAGGTATTTAATAGGCTGGTTAATAGTGGAAATTGTAATTCAAATTTTTGCAGCCTTGTTAACGTCGTTCAGTCAATGCGCTCAACACCCCCACCCCCTCCCCCTCTTACTCAAGCAAAGCTTTCATGTTAGGAAATAGTTCAGATTGCATTGCATATTTTCATTGACCCTACCCTCATCCACCTTTCCTCCAGCGCCGAAGCTTGCTTCGGGAACCCCTTTTCTTATTCTGAATTCCCAACTTTCATTTCTTGCCCTGTTTTGGATTTTGTTGTATTAAATTCTCCTGTTGTGACTGTAAATATACTAAAGGACGCCCTATTAAATAGTTGCCAGATAGTGTTTGCATTGCAATGGTGGTAATATTTCATAGTTAAGTAGCACTAAAACGGGGTTAGATGAGGTTGTTTCAGTTTTAAGATTGGTGCCCTGTTAGATATATCTTAAAGATGCACAATACTCTCCTTTCCTTTTGGGAGTTTGAAGGAACACTGGTGGTAATATAATGGGATTCTTAATGTGAAAGTTGATGGCAGTTTGTTAATGGTAACAATACTAATACACGGGGTTGTTAATGGTAACAATACTAATTCACGGGGTTTGTACTACACGGGGTTGTTAATGGATATAGTATTTAATTATAATAACCTTAGAATAGCTGCTGGGACTAACTGAACAGGCTATTTTTTTTTTTAAGAGGGTAGGTTATTTCATGGGAACTTTTAGTATACCCTAAAACCAAACTTAACTACTTTTTTTATGCACAGGCTCTTGGTGTAGCTGCAGCAGACCATAATATCGACACTAATACTAATGGAAAGCAACGCTTTCGTTAAGACTGAATATCCTGTGATTCGAAGACGCTCTTGAATTCGTGTCCTGTGACGGTTGCTAAAGTCTACCCTGACAACTAGAACTCGACTTGTAGACGCTGTGCATACCCTGTGAGGTTTAGAAGTGCTCTAAATTCGGTTACCCAGACAACTAGAACTTAGTAGATGCTGTGCTCTACCTACTATTCAGTTTTTTAATCTGGATACTTTGGATATGTAATAGTATTTACATGTATGAAGACCAGCTTAATACATATGTCTGTAAACCTTTGTCCATTTCTTTAACCCCAAATTGTCATCTGATGGTGTAGACTTCGTAATACTCCTTGTAAGACAAAGAATGTCCTATGAATTCAAGGGAATGGTAGTTACTGATTGGTTGGTTGACAGAAGTAAGATGAGGAAATTGATATGAGAAATGAAGTAACTGAAATGGTTAATTCTGAAGAGATTCTAGTATATTAACCTCGAATTTTGGTGTTTACTTGCAATAGTCTATGCAGATTTAAAACTTCTAATCAGCAAAGTGATATTGTATTTTGACCCCTCTGATGACAGGAATAATTGTTTAGGATCATTTCTTATGATCCGGAGATCGCATTCGTCTGAACACTTAAGGTGAGTTAAGCGATAATAGTTTTAAGTGAAAATTCACTGACAGATAACGCCAAGAAAGTATTTTAAGGATCTTCCGGGGTTGAATTGGCCAAATTGCTATGTAAGGGTTATAATTAGTTTGTAAAATAGCTAAGCAGGCAGCAAACTTTCAATAGTGATTGTGTAATTTGTCCCGGGAGTGGTTATTGCTTATGCTTATAAATTGTTGGAAGTTACTGGACTGTCGACGGTTATTACAACACAGGCTTTATCATTGGACTTGTATGTATCGGATAAGTGAGGCGATAGAAATGCAGGATTTTTGCATAATGCATTGTTCAATTAGGTGGTGGCCTTGTCTCTGGCTCTTTTGAATGTTAAAATTGCTCAAAGGATTTGAGGATGGGGTTATGCTTTTGGTAGTTATGCCAAAATCTTAATATTTAATCTTAGAATTTGAGTAAATTGGGATAGCTTTAGTTGAGAGCGCCGGGACAAAAATTTTTAAAAAATCGGTCTTTTATCCTGGTTGCGATCCGCAAACTTCGGATAGCTTAGGTTAGTCACCTAATCTGGCTTCACATCTGGTTTTTGTTTTTGCATCGCCACTAAACATTCTTCAGTATTTTTATACAAAGAAAAGCCAGAAAATATCAAGCTTTTTTTTTCGTCGGTTTGTTTGAGGTTTTCTAACATGGCCGAGTAATGAATAACTAAGGCTGATAAACTCAAAATTATTAACCAATTAACTGAGTTATCCGCCAAGTGTTTAGAGTTATCACCACGTGAAAACTTCCTAAAATACTTATTTTTCCTTACTCTGATTCCCCCAAATGATTGGTGCCAATTTGCAGGATTTTGATATTTTGTCGCCCAAACTACATAATGAATAGTCGCCCAAATTATATATTCACTAATGCCCAAATTCGCCCAAGAGAATTGCGCCCGAAAAAAGGTCACATTAGTTATGGTGGACGGTAATAAAATCACAGGAATAAAGTCAGAAAAGTCTTAATTTTATGGCAAGTTGTGGTAAAAATCAGTAGAACAAATTATATTACTTAAACTGTATATTTTTTTTCTGTAAATGTTCTGATGTGTAAAACAAATGCAAAGAATTTAGTAAAATCATAGGATTACATCCTAGATAAATGTTCATGAAGTAAGCAAAAAAATTTTGCAATTATACACTTGATAATTATTGCAAATGAAAGCTGATTCCTTGCAAGGCACCAAAACCAATGATAAAACTGAAAACATTTTTGTGGGTGAAACCTTTTAAGTACGTCCGGAATAAAGCCACATGTACTGAAAGTATCAGTAAAGTATATTGTCATGTGGATGTGTCTTCATTTTCATTATTTCAGGGTTCCTTACTTGACCTAGACAGCAAGAGGATTAGCGTATCCGTGCGTGCGTATGATGGGAATGTGACTGGGAGAGGATTTGGGTTTATATTTACAATGCTTAGTTACTTGGGGTGGTCAATTATGTAATTATATGTACATAATATAGTCCAGGATTGTGGTAACTACATTGATATATTAGTTTACATTTTGTTTCTTGTTCTTATGGGTCTAATAATTTATTGATTTCTTACGTGTATTTGGTTGGGGATTGTTGGACAGTTGTCATCACACTTCCCTGCAATCCATGTCCACGAGAAGCGAGCGCCAAATGAAATATACGTTTTAAGTACAATGATTAGATAATCTGTGGGATTGAACATATTATGAACAGAAACAAGTGTGACAGGGCTTTGAATATGTTAGCCCACTTACATCATCTCCCAGGCACCACTCCTTCCTTTCTAATTGCATTTAAAACGAATGAAAATTATGATTATTAAAAGTGCCTGTGATGACAAGAATCAAATTTATCCAACTGAAAAATCATCTTAATTTTCCTTTTATATCTCTTCTTATGAAGAACTATATCAGTCACTATTACAGTTGTTTTGTCCTAAAATTCTGTTTTATCTTTGAAATTTAATCGATAAAAATTTACACACATATACTTTTCTATTTTATTCTAAATATTTTGTGATTTGTGAACTACATATATAATTATACAAGTGATTATGAGCAGCAAATAATACAAATCAGTGTTAGAAGCTTCCTGTACCTAAATTTTTTATTACCGGTTTAAAAAATACATTCATATATCAATATATGTATGTATAAACTTTAGGCAAAAATTTGAAATACTATTTATATATTTATACATGTGTGTGTTTGCAAGTGATGCAAGACTATCCCTAGGATTATAGAAAGAAGTTACAAGCTGATAAAAGACTGATCCCCACTTGAAAGAGGTTGTAGTGAGTGGGCAAGTGATGCAAGACTATCTTCACTTGTAAAACTAAATGTCCACGGATTTCACATTTAATTCCAGGTGGGATTATAAAGGTTGATTTTGACCACAAGGTTTCCCTCTAGTCTGGGTCACTATTCCTTGGACAACTATGTCATTTTCCTGAGGTCTTGAACCTCACACTCTATAATTATAGTTCATAACTTCATTAACTATTTACTTGCATGCTTTTCCATATTCGGTATGTTCAATCAGATTATTAATTCAGTATTATTGTACTATATATCCTAAATATATATATATATATATATATATATATATATATATTATATTTTTATTTTTGTTGTGTGTTTTATTTATAATCTTTAGACATAGAGAACAACTGCAAATCAATTGCACATCCATGTCATTGGAAATCTTTTCAGCTTTTCATTTTGATGAGTCAGTAATATAAAAGTAGTTATTCAACAGACATTTGTATGGTAAGTTAACGTTGCATACTTTCTTTGGATGTTATATCTTTTATTCTTTTAGGAAAATAAAATTAGATTTATTCTTCAGTCGGCCAATTCTTTAAAATAACGATGGAAAAAATTAAATAAAAATGAATTGGGACGTAACAATGTATCATTCGTCAATGGATGACACTCATTTTCGTCGGGCATAGGAATCGGACGAGGCGTTTATTTGCCTTGTCCACAAAAAAACAATCGTCATTCTTATCCATCATTCTGTCAATTAGTGGAGTCGGGATGAACAGTGTTTGGTCGGGCTGAAGGGCAAGTTTCACAGGGCTTCCAGTATTTTCAGATGACGACCGTTTTTTGACAGCATTTTTAGAAAAGATTATATATATTATACAGGCCTTATATATATATATAGTTTTTATATATAATTTTAAATTAATATATATATAGATATATATATAGATTATGATATTAATATATGATAGATATATTTATATATATAGAAATATAATATATATACGATTATTTTAAATCAGATATATTATATAAATAATATTATATATATATATATATATATATAAAATATATATATATTTCATTTCATCCTCCATATATATATATATATATATATATATAAATATATATAGCTATATATATATTTATATATGAAGGAATGAAACACTGTTCCTGATAAGGTAAGGAGAAGCGTCTCCTCTTTAGTACGTATGAAATTATTTACTACGTGTTGAAGATGGACATTGTCTTAATGAATGGTCACACTTATTGGTATATTCACTTCTTTTCTTTTACATAAGAACGATTACGTAAATAATGCAGTCGGTGTTGTCAAATTTTATAATTTGCACGATGCAACTTATAATTTACTTGTGATTTGTAAATATGAGATGTGATTGCACAGATGTTATCAATGAAACATATTCAGTTATACTTGTCAAGTTTCAGAACTGTTTATATAAGTATTAGGAATCATGTGGAAATTTTCAAAAATGATATAAATTATAACATTTAAGAAATAAAATGGTGTTGAAGCCCTTCTGACTGATATAGCACCACCATTTTCCAATAATTAGAATTCATTCTATGTGAAACTTGTTACATTTCGAGTACTTGGACATAAACACGTCTTCATCATTACGCCCTTGTATATACAGTAAACCAGTATGTCTTGTTGTTTACTTTCCGGTACATTTTCCATACAACTGACCAACTTTGTTAAGACAAGGTGTATATTTTAACTACACTTAACTTTAAATATGTTTCTTTTCACACACGTGATTTTTATTTCAACGATGTATCTTATATTATATATATTTATTCAATGTATTTTATATATCAATAAAAATAATTTATATATATATTTACTTATCAACATTTTTATCTTTGATTTTAGCCTGGATGATGAGACATTGGTCTGTAAATGTACCTGGACCACAATATAATGAATATACGATGTTGTTGACATATCTGAAGAATATTGGTTTTGTATGTTTGATGGTTCTCTCAGTAATTTTGTATTTTTCTGCATTTTTGTTTTATATTATATATATATATATATATATATATATATATATATATATATATATATATATATATATATATATATATATGAGCCTTCACAAAGGATTTGTTTCTTTTAAATTAGAAATAATTCATTAGCAGTTTACTAACTGGCATCATCATGTCTCGGAGAGACGTTTTCGATCTCAACATGTGATTAAACGCATCTAGTTTATCGTACGATGAATGACTTTTTTTTTTTTTTTTTTTTTTTTTTTACAAATATGGATTGCAGTGAAAATTTTGTTTCTCAGAGTCAGGAAATGAGATATCGGATCAGAGGGAAGACCACCAGTTACTTCTTAATTAAATTTTGGGGATGTAGTCCGACTTGGTGACAGCGTTACAAACACGTGAGTGAAAACTAAGCCAGCAACTAGCGAGAGGCGACTTTCACCTGGGAAACACGCGGGTGAAATGAACTAGTGTCGCCAGAGAGAAGCCAAATTTTTGGCGTAGTTTTGAATATTATTTTCTGGGGTAGATTATGGATTTATTGGGGGGAGAAAGGATTTCTTTAATTTATAGAGCTCAAGCAGAGAAAACAGGCTATGAATTGGATAAATTTTGGGGACGCTATATCGAGTTATTACAAAGTTATGGACGGTTTTGGGTGGGCTTCTGTGAGAAGCCCTCGATACCTAGTGCGAGAGAGACAGATGGCTTCTCCCAGAAGCCGAAGACCGGAAAGGGTTAAGAAACTTGACCAAGCTGCTACACTGGGTGAGGATTATAATATAATAAGTAGCAAAGGGAACTATAATGTCAGGTAACAGAACCAATAAAGCAAAGGTTTTAGTTCTCATTCAAATTTCAGGAACAAATTTATTACCAGTGGGAATCCTTCTAGTGATGATACTAATGCAACGCAATATACCCATCAGCAATTAAATGTTAAATCCTCATCATCCAGTTTCTCAAGACAGATACAGAAGACTAATGTTGTCTGCTTCAAGTGTGGAAGAGTAGGACACTACAGTCGAGATTGTTATCAGACACAACAGCAGACCAAGCCAGTTGGTCAAGTGGTTAAAGTTAACCAGGTGAAACAAACTACGAAGAGCAGTGTGAGGAAGACTGAGATGGTTGGGAAGACTGAGACTAAACAAGCTGAGTGTTTAGCAACCAGTGGAAATGTAACCTCAAGCAGTGAGCTGCTGAACAGCTAGGAGGCCTTTGGGCCATATATCCATGAAGGTACGCTGGAAACTCAAGGAGGGAGTGTGCAGGTACCAGTCAAGGTATTATGTGATACGGGGGAGTACCCATAGTGTGGTAGTTCGTGGTGCTCACCCACAGTTGGAGAAGAATCTCACAGGAGATTCAGTTATTTTGAAGGGCATAGAAGGAGAAAAGGTAACTCCTATATGCCACTTGCACCTGTCGTGTGAACTGGTGACAGGGAATGTTGATTTTGCTGTAAAGGACTCACTAATGTATTAGAAAAATGTTCAAGAATGACCTAAAAGATAAAATCACTGACTTAATTACAAGTTAGCTACTTGATATATATTTTCTATGTATCCGTATGTTTAATATAATTTTTTATTTGTAAAAATGTTCACCTTGCCAAAAGTTATTATTGTTTACAAAAAAAAAAGAGAATTATTGTGTTGTACTAAAAAAATTTTTAGGTGGTCAGTCACGAACCTATATAATCTTTTAATTGTCCTGTCCCTGCTCCTGAACGGTTGATCCTAATCCTTTGTAAAAACCTCTTAAATATTTAATCCTGTTTTGGCAGTTCTACTAATTCTTCAATTGTGTTGGATTCCAGGTACATCTGTTTCCTTTATAATTCCCATCTGTCATTTATATGAGCTTTCTTTGTAAACATACTTTTATATTTCTTCAGTCTGCTAAGTAAAGGACATAGTGTCGAAAGGCCTCGCAGCACTCCAATGTTTCCGTTTCCTTCATGGATTTTATCTATATATATATGTATATATATATATATATATATATATATATATATATATATATATATATATATATATATATATATATATATATATCTATATTTATATTTATATTTATATATATGCATGAATACACACAAAACACACACACACACACACACACACACACACACACACATATATATATATATATATATATATATATATATATATATATATATATATATATATATATATATATACTGTATAATATATACATATATATTTATATATATTTATATATATATATATATATGTGTGTGTGTGTGTATTCAATATATATACCTGATACCTGAACTCTCACAACAATAAAATTATTATGTACATGTAAATTTAAAATATATATAAATATAATATATATATATATATATATATATATATATATATATATATATATATATATATATATATATATATAATATATACTATATATATATATTGAACTGATTAGACTAGAAATACCGTTATTCATACATTATTTCTCCTACCTGAACAGGATATTGTTGTTCCAGCAATCTCCATGGCATATATTGTTGACTTTCTTACTTTGAAGACCAGCAGATAAGTAGTAGGACACTTCAGTTTTCATGGATTTCAAGAAGGCAATGGCATTCTCATATCCACCAATGGTCTCCAGCATCATTACTCCTGTATCAATGGACCTTTGAAACCATGATACAAATAATTCTCCGGAATTGGGAGTGAAAGTTAGAAAATCTTTCGAAAGAAACTCGTATTTTGATGCTACAGGCTTTCCCTCCAGAAGCTTCTCCCTCAAGAGGTAAGATGCACTGTGCAGTCTGGCAAGCTCGGAAACGACAAGAGCAACATGATATTTATCCATGCCTTTTTTTCTGTCAAACATTTTGAAGCCTCTTGCTCTTAAATCCTCAAAATAAAGTTGTTCTTTTCCCTCTTCTAAGGAAACAAGGAAACATTTTGGAAGGCGAAGAGGTTCTTGGCCTGCAGAAGTTAGAGCTTCATTTAACACTGGAACAAGCTCTTCATAAAACTTGCCCTCCTTTGTAAAGAAAATTGGTTCCATTTCTTGAAAATCTCCAAAATTCCTAAATGGATTCAGTTTCACTACATAAGTGACGTCACAGTTTTCTTGACCACACTTGGAGTACTTAACTTCTACACTTGTTACTTCACAGGCCAGGTTATCTCCACGTTTGGTGAAATCAACAATACTCCATGATTTTAAAAGCGCATCATTTCCCTTGTCGGCTTGGAGCACTATATTTACATTGTCTGTAGTAATCAGGCTCTTAGGACCAGTGACAGAAGCTGTTGGCGATGACACTGGAAAAGTTTAAAGAAAATCATTTATCAGTTTTCATGTAATTACCTGTGTTTTCAGTCGTTCATTCATTTGTCTATACTACTTTTAAGATTGTTATTGAATTATTTTTTACATTTTCTTTCTGCACTGGATTGCTCTAAAAGTGCATATCAGAGTTTTCCTTCTTTTCTGAAATCCTTTCCCCTTCAGCTCTAAATCCAGAGGACACCAGTTCACATAATTATTTGCAGAATGTGTTGAATTTTTTTAGTGTGCATACCTCTAGTAACCTATAAAGATCATGAGTACAACATGCAGGACGTTTGAAACTTTGGGCATAACCTACGGTACCCTCAACCCAAGGGCTTGCAAAACCTGAGAACTTAAAATACACATACACTCGCATCAAAAAAGCTAAAAACCAATAATGCTATGCCAATCATTTTTTTTAACGCGAGGGAGGAGTTATATCATCTTCATATCAGCGTTTCCTTATTGAATAATTAACATCTAAGATTCAAAGAAGTGTTACTTTACTCTTATAGAAAATATTTACAAGGAAAGCAATGTATTGCCGTGATAAAATCTATTTTTAACACAGAAATCCATAATGAATGTTAATGCCTACAATGGTGCCAGGAGGTCTGATCTCTTTTTCTTTAATCATTATCATCACCGGTTCAAAAGTATCATGATATATTTCCAAATACGATGGAATGAGCATCTCTACATTTGCAAAACTATTAGATGTCAAGTTTACCACATTTCCCATTTCAAACTAAAGATTTTCTTAGATTTACTTTTTTTTGAGTAAATCGAACCGTAACCGTGACGATGTTATTTACTAATACCACTCGAGAGTAATCATTTCTTTTCCCTCAGTATCTGAGAACCCTCTTATCAATGATTCGAAGGTCAACGATTTTACTGTATATTTTTTGATTTGTGTTTATTATAGCCATCATTTATGCATACTTAACCGAGTCGACAAGTGAATTGACGGGTCAAGTTTCCAGGATGAAGCAGATTCTTATTCCATCATACTTGCTGCTCTTGTTATCATTGTTTTTTCCTCCTTATTTACTATTTCACCGGTTCTTCATCGCTTTGTAGATCGATCGACCCACCGATTTTCGAATCCGGGAAAAAGTCAAAGAAAGAAAAAAAGCCATGCGAAAATACAAATACTGTAGTTACAAGCAAAAGTCCGGAAAACTTCACAGATGAAACTTATAGTTCATAACAGTCATTCTGAGCCATTGTCTATCTTTCTTCAACGGAACGGTTGATCATTGAATCATTTCCTTTTGTTCATGGATATGTTTGTCTCTCAAAAAAGTATTGCACAGAACTGCTGGTAAATTTATGAATTTTTTGCAGCAAAGTAGCTAAATAAGTTAAGTATACCTTAGTTTAACCAGACCACTGAGCTGATTAATAGCTCTCCTAGGGCTAGCCCGAAGGATGCTAAATAAAACGGCTGCCTTAAACCTCTGTAAAAAAATTATAAGTAACATCAACCTTGAATGAATTAAAGTTACGTGAGGTTAATGTGACCAGAGGCTGCCTAATCCAGTAATATTTTTAATCAGGTGTGTGAGGTCACATGACTAAGGCAGGGCAGTAAGGTTGCCATTACCAGTGTTTATCTAATCCTGTGATCCTGTGAAAATTGTGATCATGTTGAGGTGAACTATATATAACCCTGTCATTCTCCATCATCAGTTAGTATCATTAAAAAAGGGACAGCTTTAAAAGGGAAAGGTCAGTGTTTGGTTCAGTTTATACATACATATATATATATATATATATATATATATATATATATATATATATATATATATATATATATATATATATATATATATATATATATATATATATATATATATATATATATATATATATATATATATATATATATATACTAAGTCTTTGGACAACAGGAGAACTATGTGATGACCTGTCAGTGGCTCTTCGCAGCAGGTGCATTTGTGCTAACATTGGAATTTGCTCAGTTGGATACAAGAGAACTATTTGATCATGGTCCGATCACATGGAGACAGCATGATAGAACATTGAACCGATGCGCTGGAAGTGCCCAGGTTCCGGTGGGGTATGTACGTATGTGTGTGCGATCTCCCACGGTATATTATCTGGGGGATAGAGGCTTGCAAGTGAATTGCAGTAAGAGAGCTGGGTCTATTTGGTTAGTGGTAGTGTGATAAGATCACCTCTATGAAGATACATCATTTACGGCCGTAGTAAAGTCACTAAAATTGGCCAGTGACATTTATATCTTTTCCAGACCATAGAAGGAAAACCCCCGGTTTGGAAGCAGTGAAATTGAACGATGTCTACATAATGTATTTTCCCATTTTATGCTCCATTAGACATTTTTCTGTCTGAAAATTGGCCAGTGACATTTATATCTTTTCCAGACCTTAGAAGGAAAACCCCCGGTTTGGAAACAGTGAAATTGAACGATGTCTACATAATGTATTTTCCCATTTTATGCTCCATTAGGCATTTTTCTGTCTGAACATGTATGTATGTACATTCATTTCAGGTTTTAATATAATGATATGTTTCTCCCAACAGGAATCGAACATTGTCCTGGGAGGACGAATATTTGGAAGTGGTATTTTTACTCTTACATATGATATGACATTTATTGTGGTCTTTATGACCTTATTACTTTGCTTGATGACCAGGATGTTATTCACTAGTATAGCTTGGCACAGAATAATGACTAAGCTTGTTTGTGAAACAGTATTCCCTCTAGCTATGTTTTCCATTGGTAGGGGGTGTGAATCACGCCATTTCATGACCGTAGCTTTTGCTGAGTTACTTTTGTTAAATTTGTCAATAAAGTCTAGTTTGTTTTGTATATCAGTGTCTCATTTCAGTGGGCCTTTGTGTAAAGATAGGTTTAGTGAGAGAAGTTTGACAAAGGAGAAGGGATTTGCTTTTATTGAACCTCTGAGGTCATATTGATCAAAGACAACATCATCTCTGTTGCAACTTTCATATGCCTGTAAAGGCCAGTATATACTATTCTAAAGAGCAATCCTGCAAGTTCCCCAAAGCATGTTGTACCTCCTTGCCTGATCATCTGAAGGACAGCCATACCATCAATGATCCAAGCTGTGGATATGTTGGAAGCTGGCAAATGAGACACTGATTCTGCTTCTTTTTCTAACTCGGGCAATAGCTTGCTCTTAGCAGTTTTATTTAGGCTGCCATCAGAATGTACTAGGGAATATGGAACTGTAGGAAGCTCATGTGTGAATACCTGTTTGAGATCAATCTCTCTGGTTTGCGCTGCTACAACCAGACGACTAAATAGTTCCCTGTCTGCATCGATGGCTAGTCTTTCCTCACTGCTAGAATTTGATTTGCACCTCTTGTTCAGAGATGCAAATGTCTTGATGTTGAGCTTTGGCAGTGGTTCAAAGAATCCAGTAGCACCCAGGGTTGGTCTCTCTTCAACAAACTGTTTCACGGCTTTCATTCCAATTTCGTTGGCAGAAAGAAGTTTAGTGGATACCTCTTCCGGTGGAACAATGCCAGTTGCAATATTCGAGAATGGACCCAATTCTGCGTTCATGTCAAACAGGTCTGCTTTGGACTCAGTGATTGAATTAACGATCTTGTTTACATCTGATTCATCTTGCTACATGCGACGTGGTGCAGCTTCCTTGTGTTTTCCATGTGAATGTTCCAAGTCTACCATGTCACACATTAACTTCATGGAAGCAGTAATAGCGGTACGTTCATGTGCGGTATTGAAACACCCAGACAAGTTCCTAGTTTCATGGTTAATCCCACTATGCCTCCTTTCACTTTATACTGTACAACCTGCACTTCCATCATTCATACTACTACTACTACTACTACTACTACTACTACTACTACTACTACTACTACTACTACTACTACGAAACACTTTAATGTTTCTTAATTCAACCTCATTACTAGTAATGATAAAATTGGCATCTGCCTCAATGGTATTCAATTGCCATGGCAGCATTTTTTCTGTTCACAAAGATCTACTGCCTCACAAATTAAATCGTAACATTATGTTATCAAATTTATTCTTCAAGTTCTCAAAATACACACGCACACACAAAAGAGCAAGAAATACTGAAGGTTAAAGATATAACTGTATCACGTTTTTTACAGTTGCACAATGACACTGACATATCTAAACAATTAATCAGAGACAATATTTATAATTGTTAAATGTAAATTATAACAGTTTAAGATGTAAAACAATTAAGATTATACGAATGTGAAAGTCGACTGAAGTTTCGCACCATTTCAGCACATTTACCGGGACAAGTATTACATGATATGGAAAAGCGCTCATATTTCCCTGATGCTGCCGCTGCAGACAACCACATCCCCTTGAATTTACTTCTTAGGGTCCATTCCTTCATATATAAGTGTCAACCTTTTCTGTAGGGGCGGGGGGGTGCTATCAGTTTCAAAATATGGTGGGGTTTTCCATTTGGGCCTCAGGACTAATAGCTTTTATAAAGGAATTTGGTCTCTTCTAACACCCCTGGCTTTCCGATCTTTCCCGTCATATGAGCTTTAGGCTGATTCCAACAGTAGACTTGGTTGCGTGTCCACAAGCCTGCCCTAATAGGATTTTGTTTTTCTAGTTAGTCAATGACAGCCGAAACGCGCCTTGCGTGGGGAACTTCACGTATGAAAGCGATGGTTCATATTCCAGAAAAATACAAATGACTTAAAATTTGTTCGTTGATTTCTGCCTCTCCATCTCCTTTTGGTAAACGCAGATTTGGCAGCACTTGAAGCAAAGGAACATTAGCACAGTTGATATTTTCATTTGCTATTTCTAGAAATATTTTAACTACAATATCACCTTAATTATAATTTGACATTTTTGTGGAATAGATCTCTTTAAAGAATCTCGATTGCCTTTTTCGCATAACGAGGAAAGTACGTCTGGCAGTGCTCCTTCGCCCTCCCGAGACCCACTTTTGATCAAGTTCGCTTGACAACTATAAAACGATAAGTGTTTTATGATATAGTGGTTTTAAGTTAGTTTAAAAGAAACTTGGGGATGTTATCTAAAAAAAAAAATGAGGCTGATTTAAATCAGTACAATCACTAATGTCATATTTTGATAAGTATTGAGAGATCTTGAGGGAAATCATGTGAAGTTCGTTTGTTGTAAAAAAAAAAAAAGTTAGCAAAATTCTCTTACGTGCTTAATTAATAGAAACAAGAACTTTATGTAAGAAATACTTTACTTACAAACACCGGGATTTATATCAGTTTAATTTTATAAGCTGATATGCTAAAAGTGTCAGTTAACCTTTCATTTCTAATAAGGGAATAACACTAAAATGTCTTTACACACAAAATGAGCGTTTGTTTATTTTTTTCTTCGCCTCTACACAAACAGCCACAAATATATGTTGCAGCGAGGTAAAGTTTAACATTTTACTTCTGACTTCTGTGAATTGGATGGAAACAAGAAAGTGAAGATTTTATTTACAATAATTTCTTAATCCACATCACGTAAAAATTAGAACACTGTTAATCCACCTTTTAATTCCCTCATAGTACGATAGTTTTTTTTAACTGTATGCTTCTTAACGACATTCTAGACGAACCACTCATCTAGAGATTGTAGATAACGAAATCGCTCACGTCATCTTCGGAAAATATATCTTTCTGTCATTTTTCGATAACATCGGTTTTCCTGATGTTCGCGTTTCCCTTTTTATTGATTACCAGACCTTGATGAATACCATATCTTATCATTATTCTTTCAAGAGGCTGGAGAGCCCATTCTTTCTCCCTGATCGATATGACTACTCAGTTCATCTTTTCGTTCATGACATTCTATTTTCTCTCTGTAGGCCTACTAAAATGCGTTTGGTAGAACTAGTCTGAAATAGTAGACTGATGAAAAATAAAAGAAAAGGGAGAAATGCTAATTTCAACTCGTTATAGTAAAATGCGATTAGGGTATAAGAGTAAAAGTGATAAATTCTGTTGTTTCTTATTATCATGCAAGTACCTCGTTAGGGGGATGGTGAAAGTGAGGTGAGGCGGGCGGGGGCGGGGGAGCCTCACGTAAGCGCAAATGGTCCCACTTACAGACTCAAGTGCTTATCGCGGTAATGGTTTCTCAGTTCTGCGGGTGACAACAACTCTGATAATTATAGCGTTCTGTTGAAAAAGATAACGGCAGCAACTGAAATGATTTTATGCAAAATATTTTCATTTCTTGTTATTACTCTCTCTTATCCAGAGCTATATTTGTTAAAAGTTTGCCGATGTTCATAGTAATGGTACAAAGAAAGGCAGGAGTTTTGGATTCTAAAAACCTGAAAGAATCCAGAACTCTTGCCTTAAGAGAACCTGTTTAAAAGAGGTTACACTCGTTTCAGATAATAATTATAATAGGTATATGTATGACTGCAGAAATGATGATACTAATGATATTAATTATATTAACATCGAATAACAAAAAGAAAATGCGTGAGCACGCGTATGTTTCTATCAGTAAAATACATTGGCATACATGCGCTTGCAGGTATGATCATACGTAGAAGAAATCCAACTGCATTATCCCTTAAGAACCACATTTCTCACAGTTTGACTTAGGCGATTAAGTGAGGTCTTCTTAGGTTAGATAAATAAACATTCATCGTAAGGTGAGTGATGAAATTATTAAAATAATAGTGAAAAATAACTATTTACGCTTATTCATGTAAGCTGGGCTTATCGTCACTTCTAAAATTAAACCAGTAAAAATGAAGATGATCAATGTAAAGATAAATAAACACACATATTAGACTAATAAATCACTCTTTCAGGTTACGACGTGACCTGATGACACGCGTTATCTGTATCTGGAGCAGAAATGGCGGGAACCTTTTAAGAAAACGAACACTTGGATATTTGGTAGTGAAAATAGGTCTTGGTCCTCTCAAACCAAGCGGGTTATTTATCACACCTCTGAACAGAAGAAAAAATACTAATTAGAGTATACGCCTTCGCCGTTAAATCAAGAGATAAAAGATGCATTTACATTCTTTAACCTGACCAACAACTACCCCACGACGGAGAAATATCAAGTTTTCGTATGTATGATAAAAAGAAATTTGCCACAATAAGATTAAACTCAACAATGGGATCGGACCAGCTCTCTGTAACCCTATTAAAAAAAAACATGCTAACAACTATCAAAGTAGGAAATTTTCATGCTTGCAAGGACCTAAAAACATTCTGAAATGCTCAGTACTGGACTTCGTCACTAACCTCACGTATTATCTAGATACTAGGAAAATAGTAAACAGTAAGTGGGAAGTGTCTAATGTAAGCAGTCTCCTCTACATGACTAACCCGATTATCATATTTTCAAAGCAGGGAGGGAAATCGGTAATTTACTTCGGCTTTGTTAAAGCATGTGAAAAAGTAGGCCATTTCATGTTTTCCAAAAGATTGGTAGAAAAGGGGACAAGTAGGGGATATATACCCAAAGTCATTAAATACCGATCACCAATATGTTCTTCTTATATGATGGTCGCCTAGAACGAATTGATGAAATGGAGGCAAAGGAAGACAGTTGTGTGCTATTTAGAACCAAAATTCCTTTCAACGAAAGCAATAGAAAACTTAAGACTTTCCAACCAATATACAAGCCAAGAAACTTGAAATTTTGCAAAGTTAAGAAAGTCATTGTTCTAAATTTATTGTGTTCTTTGAAAAAGCTAAGCATACCTTAGTTTTACCAGACCACTGAGCTGATTAACAGCTCTCCTAGGGCTGGCCCGAAGGATTAGACTTATTTTACGTGGCTAAGAACCAATTGGTTACCTAGCAACGGGACCTACAGCTCATTGTGGAATCCAACCACATTACAGCGAGAAATTAATTTCTATCACCAGAAACAAATTCCTCTAATTCTTCATTAGTGTTAGTGACGCTTTAATATGTTATGTATATGAGAAATGCTACAGAGCGTTAAAAAAAAAAGCGCAGCTAATAAAAGAATTTAAGGGACCTGTGATTCAGATTTTACATTATCAAAATTAATACTGCGAAGTCATTCCAAACTGATAGCGGGTATCATTAGAGTTTTTGTTTTGTAATATTTAGTACTATTTATAATCATCAATTAGGAAATTTTATGAATCAACCGAACAATTAGCGGCACAGAGAGAGAGAGAGAGAGAGAGAGAGAGAGAGAGAGAGAGAGAGAGAGAGGCGTGTCTGTTTGGCAATGCGCCCGTTTGTACTTTGTACATAACTGAAATGAAATGTCGAAGTTAATTATTCAGACAGATACTGACCGACGTCAGAAGCGACTGACATCCTAGACTGCAAGAAAGAACAAATGCACAACAAACTTTCCTACTTTCAACTTCCCGGTGTTTCCCTTTCTCGAGGCACCAGCGACGAACGAACACCTCCTTTCTAGGAAAAAGAACGATCGCGACTGACTATCGGGACCAAGAAAAGATTGAGAGATAGAAACAGAGAGAGTTATTTGATAAAGAATCTTTTACACTCCCTAAGTGAACATCCACACCCACCAACGCCGCCATCACCCGTGGACTTTGGATTGTGATGGTTTCGAAAGTCCTTAGTCAACTGGTGGCTGCGTTGATGTGAGGTAGCGGGAAATGATCCTTGTCACTGCAAAGCCTTAAGATCCAAGTGCAAGAAATATGAAGAAATTCTGATGTGCGGTAGCGGGAAATGATCATTGTCACTGCAAAGCCTTAAGATCCAAGTGCAAGAAATATGAAGAAATTCTGATGTGCGGTAGCGGGAAATGATCCTTGTCACTGCAAAGCCTTAAGATCCATGTGCAAGAAATATGAAGAAATTCTGATGTGCGGTAGCGGGAAATGATCTTGTCACTGCAAAGCATTAAGATCCAAGTGCAAGGAATATGAAGAAATTCTGATGTGTGGTAGTGGGAAATGATCCTTGTCACTGCAAAGCCTTAAGATCCAAGTGCAAGAAATATGAAGAAATTCTGATGTGTGGTAGTGGGAAATGATCCTTGTCACTGCAAAGCCTTAAGATCCAAGTGCAAGAAATATGAAGAAATTCTGATGTGCGGTAGCGGGAAATGATCCTTGTCACTGCAAAGCCTTAAGATCCAAGTGCAAGAAATATGAAGAAATTCTGATGTGCCGTAGCGGGAAATGATCTTGTCACTGCAAAGCCTTAAGATTCAAGTGCAAGGAATATGAAGAAATTCTGATGTGCGTGAAGCGGAAATGATCTTGTCACTGCAAAGCCTTAAGATCCAAGTGCAAGAAATATGAAGAAATTCTGATGTGTGGTAGCGGGAAATGATCTTGTCACTGCAAAGCCTTAAGATCCAAGTGCAAGAAATATGAAGAAATTCTGATGTGCGGTAGCGGGAAATGATCCTTGTCACTGCAAAGCCTTAAGATCCAAGTGCAAGAAATATGAAGAAATTCTGATGTGCGGTAGCGGGAAATGATCATTGTCACTGCAAAGCCTTAAGATCCAAGTGCAAGGAATATGAAGAAATTCTGATGTGCGGTAGCAGGAAATGATCCTTGTCACTGCAAAGCCTTAAGATCCAAGTGCAAGAAATATGAAGAAATTCTGATGTGCGGTAGCAGGAAATGATCCTTGTCACTGCAAAGCCTTAAGATCCAAGTGCAAGAAATATGAAGAAATTCTGATGTGCCGTAGTGGGAAATGATCATTGTCACTGCAAAGCCTTAAGATCCAAGTGCAAGGAATATGAAGAAATTCTGATGTGCGGTAGCGGAAATGATCATTGTCACTGCAAAGCCTTAAGATCCAAGTGCAAGGAATATGAAGAAATTCTGATGTGCGGTAGCGGAAATGATCCTTGTCACTGCAAAGCCTTAAGATCCATGTGCAAGAAATATGAAGAAATTCTGATGTGCCGATGGGAAATGATCTTGTCACTGCAAAGCATTAAGATCCAAGTGCAAGGAATATGAAGAAATTCTGATGTGTGGTAGTGGGAAATGATCCTTGTCACTGCAAAGCCTTAAGATCCAAGTGCAAGAAATATGAAGAAATTCTGATGTGTGGTAGTGGGAAATGATCCTTGTCACTGCAAAGCCTTAAGATCCAAGTGCAAGAAATATGAAGAAATTCTGATGTGCCGTATGGAAATGATCCTTGTCACTGCAAAGCCTTAAGATCCAAGTGCAAGAAATATGAAGAAATTCTGATGTGCGTGAAGGGAAATGATCTTGTCACTGCAAAGCCTTAAGATCCAAGTGCAAGAAATATGAAGAAATTCTGATGTGCGGTAGCGGGAAATGATCTTGTCACTGCAAAGCCTTAAGATCCAAGTGCAAGAAATATGAAGAAATTCTGATGTGCGGTAGCGGAAATGATCCTTTTCACTGCAAAGCCTTAAGATCCAAGTGCAAGAAATATGAAGAAATGATGTGCGGTAGGGAAATGAAGCAAAAATCCAAGTGCAAGAAATATGAAGAAATTCTGACGCGGTAGCGGAAATGATCCTTGTCACTGCAAAGCCTTAAGATCCAAGTGCAAGAAATATGAAGAAATTCTGATGTGCGGTAAGGGAAATGATCCTTGTCACTGCAAAGCCTTAAGATCCAAGTGCAAGAAATATGAAGAAATTCTGATGTGCGGTAGCGGGAAATGATCTTGTCACTGCAAAGCCTTAAGATCCAAGTGCAAGAAATATGAAGAAATTCTGATGTGCGGTAGCGGGAAATGATCTTGTCACTGCAAAGCCTTAAGATCCAAGTGCAAGAAATATGAAGAAATTCTGATGTGCGGTAGCGGGAAATGAACCTTGTCACTGCAAAGCCTTAAGATCCAAGTGCAAGAAATATGAAGAAATTCTGATGTGCAGTAGCGGAAATGAACCTTGTCACTGCAAAGCCTTAAGATCCAAGTGCAAGAAATATGAAGAAATTCTGATGTGCGGTAGCGGGAAATGATCCTTGTCACTGCAAAGCCTTACGATCCAAGTGCAAGAAATATGAAGAAATTCTGATGTGCGGTAGCGGGAAATGATCCTTGTCACTGCAAAGCCTTAAGATCCAAGTGCAAGAAATATGAAGAAATTCTGATGCGGAAGAGGAAATGATCCTTGTCACTGCAAAGCCTTAAGATCCAAGTGCAAGAAATATGAAGAAATTTGAGGTAGCGGAAATGATCTTGTCACTGCAAAGCCTTAAGATCCAAGTGCAAGAAATATGAAGAAATTCTGATGTGCGAGTAGGGAAATGATCTTGTCACTGCAAAGCCTTAAGATCCAAGTGCAAGAAATATGAAGAAATTCTGATGTGCGGTAGCAGGAAATGAACCTTGTCACTGCAAAGCCTTAAGATCCAAGTGCAAGAAATATGAAGAAATTCTGATGTGCGAAGGGAAATGATCCTTGTCACTGCAAAGCCTTAAGATCCAAGTGCAAGAAATATGAAGAAATTCTGATGTGCGGTAGGGGAAATGATCTTGTCACTGCAAAGCCTTAAGATCCAAGTGCAAGAAATATGAAGAAATTCTGATGTGCGGTAGCGGAAATGATCTTGTCACTGCAAAGCCTTAAGATCCAAGTGCAAGGAATATGAAGAAATTCTGATGTGTGGTAGCGAGAAATGATCTCGTCACTGCAAAGCCTTACGATCCAAGTGCAAGGAATATGAACAAATTCTGATGCGCGGTAGCGGGAAATGATCCTTGTCACTGAAAAGCCTAAGATCCAAGTGCAAGAAATATGAAGAAATTCTGATGTGCGGTAGCGGGAAGTGATCATTGTCACTGCAAAGCCTTAAGATCCAAGTGCAAGGAATATGAAGAAATTCTGATGTGCGGTAGCAGGAAATGATCCTTGTCACTGCAAAGCCTTAAGATCCAAGTGCAAGAAATATGAAGAAATTATGATGTGCGGTAGCAGGAAATGATCATTGTCACTGCAAAGCCTTAAGATCCAAGTGCAAGAAATATGAAGAAATTCTGATGTGCGGTAGCGGGAAATGATCATTGTCACTGCAAAGCCTTAGGATCCAAGTGCAAGGAATATGAAGAAATTCTGATGTGCGGTAGCGGGAAATGATCTTGTCACTGCAAAGCCTTAAGATCCAAGTGCAAGGAATATGAATAAATTCTGATGTGTGGTAGCGGGAAATGATCCTTGTCACTGCAAAGCCTTCAGATCCAAGTGCAAGGAATATGAAGAAATTCTGATGAGTGGTAGCGGGAAATGATCTTGTCACTGCAAAGCCTTACGATCCAAGTGCAAGGAATATGAAGAAATTCTGATGTGCAGTAGCGGGAAATGATCCTTTTCACTGCAAAGCCTTAAGATCCAAGTGCAAGAAATATGAAGAAATTCTGATGTGCGGTAGCGGGAAATGATCATTGTCACTGCAAAGCCTTAAGATCCAAGTGCAAGAAATATGAAGAAATTATGATGTGCGGTAGCAGGAAATGATCATTGTCACTGCAAAGCCTTAGGATCCAAGTGCAAGGAATATGAAGAAATTCTGATGTGCGGTAGCAGGAAATGATCTTGTCACTGCAAAGCCTTAAGATCCAAGTGCAAGGAATATGAATAAATTCTGATGTGTGGTAGAAATGATCCTTGTCACTGCAAAGCCTTCAGATCAAGTGCAAGGAATATGAAGAAATTCTGATGAGTGGTAGCGGGAAATGATCTTGTCACTGCAAAGCCTTACGATCCAAGTGCAAGGAATATGAAGAAATTCTGATGTGCAGTAGCGGGAAATGATCCTTTTCACTGCAAAGCCTTAAGATCCAAGTGCAAGAAATATGAAGAAATTCTGATGTGCCGTAGCGGGAAATGATCCTTTTCACTGCAAAGCCTTAAGATCCAAGTGCAAGGAATATGAAGAAATTCTGATGTGCGGTAGCGGGAAATGAACCTTGTCACTCCAAAGCCTTAAGATCCAAGTGCAAGAAATATGAAGAAATTCTGATGTGCGGTAGCGGGAAATGGTCCTTGTAACTGCAAAGCCTTAAGATCCAAGTGCAAGGAATATGAAGAAATTCTGATGTGCGGTAGCGGGAAATGAACCTTGTCACTCCAAAGCCTTAAGATCCAAGTGCAAGAAATATGAAGAAATTCTGATGTGCCGTAGCAGGAAATGGTCCTTGTAACTGCAAAGCCTTAAGATCCAAGTGCAAGGAATATGAAGAAATTCTGATGTCGGTAGAAGGGAAATGAACCTTGTCACTCCAAAGCCTTAAGATCCAAGTGCAAGAAATATGAAGAAATTCTGATGTGCGGTAGCGGGAAATGGTCCTTGTAACTGCAAAGCCTTAAGATCCAAGTGCAAGGAATATGAACAAATTCTGATGTGCGGTAGCGGGAAATGATCCTTTTCACTGCAAAGCCTTAAGATCCAAGTGCAAGAAATATGAAGAAATTCTGATGTGCCGTAGCAGGAAATGATCCTTGTCACTGCAAAGCCTTAAGATTCAAGTGCAAGAAATATGAAGAAATTCTGATGTGCGGTAGCAGGAAATGATCCTTGTCACTGCAAAGCCTTAAGATTCAAGTGCAAGAAATATGAAGAAATTCTGAGATTAGCGGAAATGATCCTTTTCACTGCAAAGCCTTAAGATCCAAGTGCAAGAAATATGAAGAAATTCTGATGTGCGGTAGCAGGAAATGAATCCTTGTCACTGCAAAGCCCTAAGATCCAAGTGCAAGAAATATGAAGAAATTCTGATGTGCGGTAGCAGGAAATGATCCTTTTCACTGCAAAGCCTTAAGATCCAAGTGCAAGAAATATGAAGAAATTCTGATGTGCGGTAGCGGGAAATGATCCTTTTCACTGCAAAGCCTTAAGATCCAAGTGCAAGAAATATGAAGAAATTCTGATGTGCGGTAGCGGGAAATGATCCTTTTCACTGCAAAGCCTTAAGATCCAAGTGCAAGAAATTCTGATGTGCGGTAGCAGGAAATGATCCTTGTCACTGCAAAGCCTTAAGATCCAAGTGCAAGAAATATGAAGAAATTCTGATGTGCGGTAGCGGGAAATGACCCTTGTCACTGCAAAGCCTTAAGATACAAGTGCAAGAAATATGAAGAAATTCTGATGTGCGGTAGCGGGAAATGATCCTTTTCACTGCAAAGCCTTAAGATCCAAGTGCAAGAAATTCTGATGTGCGGTAGCAGGAAATGATCCTTGTCACTGCAATGCCTTAAGATTCAAGTGCAAGAAATATGAAGAAATTCTGATGTGCGGTAGCAGGAAATGAACCTTGTCACTGCAAAGCCTTAAGATCCATGTGCAAGAAATATGAAGAAATTCTGATGTGCGATAGTGGGAAACGAACCCGGGTTCATATGAAACTCTGGGTTTTTCACAACTTCTTTGACTCAGTAAATAACTCTTCGGATTTTTCAAACGTTCTTTGGCTCGACAGGATATCAATTTCGTTAGCTGCAATCATAAACCGGTTACAGCCTGTCAAAACTAGAAAGTATAAAATAAAAAAAAATATAAAAAACATATCTTAAAACACGCTTTTATTAAAATGCACTACAAAGTAAAAAATAAATCTTTTGAGACACACCAGGATTTTTTTACAATTAATCATGTCCAAAAAAATAAAAGCGTGGGCCCCAAACATGGATGGAAATGCTACAAGGAATGAAAAAAAATATATATTTCTTTTCTTGTAGCGCTTCTTTCCATGTTTGGCGCCCACGCTTTTATTTTTGTAGACATACCTTTCTTCAGTCTTCTGTCCAACCTCTCTAGCTATTACTTCTCTGTGCAACTGTGGAATTTTCACCCAGATCCACTGGTAGATCCTTGTTCCTACACCTCCTTTATCTCGGTGCCCAGCCACTCCCAATCTCTTTGGTTCACTGCCTTAAGGGCTGAATGGCTAAAAGTGGCTAAGGGCTTCGTTTGATCGCCTAAATTTCAGAAAATCAAATCTGCGGAATTATTGATCTTTTGTATAATGCCATTCCTGGATGGCATAAACTACGGGAATCTTAAGGATTCCAAAGAGGAGAAAACTTGATTAGCAAAGATCAATGCATTTCAGAGAGCGCCCATCGTATGCGAAATTTTCCGAATAGCCTTCACTCATTGTTCTTCACCAGGAATTTTGAACAGAGTGGCAAGACGCTCGAGATATCCTTTGATTCCCCAAATGTCCGTATTCTCAGACATTTGTTCCCATTCTGACTGAAGTCCTGCTACCTGTCCATTGTTCTTATTCACTTTTCATATTAATGAAAAAATCTACAATACTATAAAAATGGCACTATTTTTCATGGTACAATTAACGTATTAAAGCTACACTGTTTCACAAGTTTCTTGTTTACAATGATAATTTAATATTGTTAATTACTTAGGTTGTGTCTGTACGTCAGAGAAGATAACGACTAGTTCAAATCTTCACTGCTTGAGTAAAAGATAATTAATTACTCTGGCGGTTACTAAAAGAGCCAATGATAACTGGCAAGTCAGCGTCGAACACAACAGTTTGCGAAAACATTCAACAACAGACTGTTCAGTACTTGTGAAGTTCAGGTAAAATATTCCGCCTTGGAGCCGTCACGCAATTTTGACTTTCCTTCCACCAGAAACGACCCTGCACTGCCCCTCGGTCTCGTGAAACACTGCAGTTCAGTTGCCGTTGTTGGGGATGACTTTGCGCCCGAGAGGTTCCTGTGTCCTTGGGCAACCTGTGTGTAGTTAGGTAAACACGTCCTCTATAAGTATCGAGCGTCGGGAGTTGCATAACACCGAGGACCACGAGAGATCATCCGCTTTGTAGAGATTTTTAAATTTCTGATCGAATTCGATGAGAAGGAAATAAAACTTATTGCATAAAAACTCCCCCGCTTGTGAGCAAGTGCCCTTATTACGACACATTCTGAAATAACATTTAATGTTTTGTATCGTTCAGAGCTAAATACCATCAAAGTAACTAAAATCAGCGACATTTTCGCAAATTTGTAGTAATTGTCAGTGATCTTTATCACGGCTAAGGTCATACAAGGAGTCTATGATAAATGGAAACGGGTTGAACTTCGGGTTTAGTTTATGGAATAGGCTGGCCATGACCTTACTTAGATTCACGAATGTATTTGATAGCAAAATAGGAAATTGCTAAGGTATCATAATATTTACTTAGTTTCAAAGAACGGACATGCACAGTCGCACATATATTTAGAAAAGACAATGTATAGAGAAAAAATTTTTTTAGATTATATGTTAGTAGAAGTACATGGAAGGTGATTGTAATCGTGAGGGTGGCTGGAAGCATCTCTGATCATTGTCCAGTGGAGGCAAATTGCAGCAACAACAGAGGAAGGTTTCAGAAAGTGGGTATGATTGTATTTATTTGAGAGTTTGATAAAAATGTAGCGACAGCATCTATGTGATAAGATAATTGAGTAATTAACTGTAATTAAAGGAAGGGGTTTGTGAAATGCATGGAAAATTCAAGGAATGGTCGAGAAAAACAGAAATACGAATTTTATGAACAAAAGTTACTCAACCCACTTAGGAAGGCATATGATAGGGTTTTAATTTAGTATTGGTGAAAAGAGGAAGAAC